>NC_059500.1:39972316-40076174 GCF_018139145.2 Gymnogyps californianus
ATGAATTCATGAGAGTTTCTTTGTTTTGCTAATTCAGAAAAATGTGTTTGAAAAGTCATTCCAGTGTAGTCACATATTCCTAACCCTCTAGATGGTTTGATTACAAGTGTTTGATCATAATTGGTGGATGTAGTTTTTCTAGACTTTAGTAAGGCATTTGATACCGTCCCTCGCAGTATCCTTCTGGACAAGTTGTCCAGCTGTGAGATGAGCAGGTACATGGTGTGCTGGGTGAAGAACTGGCTGAATGGCAGGGTTCAAAGGGTTGTTGTGAATGGGGCTACATCTGGCTGGTGACCAGTCACCAGCGGTGGTCCTCAGGGCGCAATTCTTGGGCTAGTTCTGTTCAACATGTTTATCAATGATGTGGATGCAGGAGTTGAATGCACCATTAGCAAGCTTGCTGACCTCACCAAACTGGGAGGTGCTGTTGACTCTCTTGAGGGACAAGAGGCCTTGCAGAGGGATCTAGATAGATTGGAGCATTGGGCAATCATCAATGGCATGAAATTTAACAAGAACAAATGCTGGATTCTGCACCTGGGATGAAGTAATGCCAGACACAAGTATAAACTGGGAGAGGAGTGGCTGGAGAGCAGCCCTGCAGAAAGGGATCTGGGGGTGCTGGCTGACTGCAGGCTCAATGTGAGTCAGCAGTGTGCCCTGGCAGCCAAGAGGGCAAACCACATCCTGCAGTGCATCAACCACAGCATAACCAGCCGGGCAAGAGAGGTGATCATCCTGCTGTATTCGGCGTTGGTGCAGCCTCACCTTGGATACTGTGTGCAATTCTGGGCCCCACAATTTCAGAAGGATGTGAAGGTCCTTGAATGCCTCCAGAGGAGGGCAACAAAGCTGGTGAAAGGGCTGGAAGGGATGTTCCGTGAGGAGCGGCTGAGGACGTTGTGTTTGTCTAGTTTGGAGAAAAGGAGGCTGAGGAGTGACCTCATTGCTCTCTACAGCTTCCTGAGGAGGGGAAGTGGAGAAGTAGGTGCTGATCTCTTCTCCCTGGGATCTAGTGACAGGACATGTGGGAATGGTTCAAAGCTGCACCAGGGGAGGTTTAGACTGGACATTAGGAAGCATTTCTTTACCAAAGGGGTGGTCAAACACTGAAACAGGCTTCCTGGAGAGGTGGTTGATGCCCCATGCCTGTAAGTGCTTTCAAAAGAGGCATTTGGACAATGCCCTTAATAATTGCTTTAACTTTTGTTCAGCCCTGAAGTGGTCAGGCAGTTGGACTAGATGATCATTGTAGGTCCCTTCCAACTGCAATATTCTATTCTATTCTATTCTATTCTATTCTATTCTATTCTATTCTATTCTATCCTGTTCTGTAGGACTATTTTAACCTTGAAGATCTAGGGACTATTTCTAAGGATCTGCAAAAGGTGAAGGAAATATGTCCATTGTCAGAGGGCTGGAATTTATTATGCAGGAACCCATATCCCCATCTGAAAGCTTGTATATGTCCACAAGATTTTGGTTTAATACATCAAAATTGTGCAAGATTGCCTGGAGGTTTTTTAACAGGGAAAGCTATCCACTTTTGCTCTTTAAAGCCAAATAGCTCCTACCCTGGGGAAATATTTTGAAAAGCTCTTGTTGCCAGTTTTATGATGTTCAGTCTGACTATAAAGATTACAAATGGAAAGATTAGTAGGTGTTGCTCCTTCTTAGGCTTAGTTTTTTAGCTCACACTTTAAAAAATATTAAAAAAACATAAGGATAAAAAGAAGAACTATATATTATATTCACTATATATACTGCATCCACTTTATATACTATATTCACTTATAGAGTGGGCTCTGGATCAAAAAGGTTATCCCAAATTTAGTACACAGAACAAGGCTGGGGGATGTGTGTCTGGACATTGGCACGAGATCCAGAGCACAGTTCTGGCTGCCACCAGCTAGCCCTCTCCAAAGCAGTATCTTGGCATGCCTCAGAATAACCATAGGACATTAACTGTTCTCAAGGGGCCGTACAGATGAAAATAAACTACTCCGGAGGATAAGAGGGCTGAGCTGTAAGGATTTAAGCCAAGCCATGCCTGTTGTCCTCAAGGTCAGAGAATGGTCCCTGGCCAATTTTATGTACTACTATAGATGTAAACAAGGCTTGGTTTGACAAAGTAAAACCCAGCTCAGGTTTGAAACAGCTACCAAAATGGTAAACTGCTCTCCCAGGGTCGTCCTTCTTCTAATCCTGCTGCCCAGCTCCAAGGAAAAACTTTCTGCCAGTCCTTCAACAGGATCTCTGCCGTAGACTTCAGTCACAGCCTGTTCCACAGCTGACAAAAGCTATTGAATCTGTTCTGTGTGTCACACGGTGGTTTGTTTTTAATATTCCAGACTGGCTAGCCAACAGCCTTGGGGAACCTTACTGCAAATTTCCTGAACATAATATAAAGGCACTTTTGTTTATCCCATTCACTTCACATGACAGAGCACAAGGAAGGCTAAAAGAAGAGCTGTATGTGCTGATGATAAGGGTTACAATTGAAGGTGAAGAGCATTTTAGACTACTTATAGATGATATTTTTCCCCTTTTAGAAACACTGCTAATAATTGCCATTTATTGGAGAGACAGAGCTCTTTTTCCAGTTTGCAAAATATGGGTTAAAATGCTTGCCAGCTCAGGAAGATAATGAAATACACACAAGAATGCTATAGGAATGCTGGGGTTCATATCTTGGCTTTCATAATCTAGACTTAAAGCAAGTCATAGGCAGCCTTGCACACTCATTTAGTGCTTCACATGCAAAATTTCTTAAGTTTCTGATATTTAATGTGTAAATTCTTGTATGAGCATCTCTAGCCTTGACAAATTGGATATACAACTGCAAATCTGCAAACTGGAGACCAAAGTCCTCAGCTAGGAATTAAAATGTCCTGCTCAGATTCTACACATTCATGAATAGCAAATGATACAAGTAAGTACTTGCCTCTGAAGTCTGCTGTATGGGTTAATCAAAGAATATTTGTGCAACATTTACAAAGTGCAGTGTGCCATTATATGGGCCAAAGCTTGTTTTTATTTAATTTTATATTGAAGGCTCCTTAAATGGCCAAAAGACAATAAGAGAATTAAAAAGGACAACTGAAATGTCATGGCAACGTATCTTTGCCATTGGCAATGGTGGCTGATGATATGCAAATAATTTTTAAGCCATGAGATTACTGGAGGGGCATGTTTCTATTATGTCAGTCTTTTCAATGGGCCTGCACTCCTCAGTAAATGCATATTTTCAGATAGCATTGTTGTTTTCTCTGGCTTCATGTTATAGTCTTTCTTTATGTGCTTTATTGTAAGGTATGCTAATTGTCCTGTTACAGTGTGAAAGTGGGTGATATAAAATTCTTTAGCTGAACTGCAAATCAGACTGTGTAGTTTTTTAACCAATAAATTGTGCCTCCCTCCTCATAGGACTTTGAGGAATCTTTAATGTAAGTGGAACATCAAAGGTCAAAGTCTTGCTTCATTAATTGCAACTTCTTTAAAGTGAAAAGCATGGCAATTCTGGCAAGTAAGATCCAGGTTACTGGATTAGATAGCTGTCTTCAGCTGTAGCTACACAAACTTGGGAATTCTTGGTTTCAAAATACAGACTTTGCTGCAGATCTCTAAGACTGCATCCTTCCCCTGGAAATGAGTCAGCCATGCCTTAGTGCGTTTGATTTGTTAGTCAGAGTGACAGTGAGACTTCTGCCCAGGCAAGAACATCAAAGTATGTTTTCTGAACTGTCCTCTTTTTTTGGTCATTAATATGTATTACTCTGTACAGGATCTCCCATAGCGATTCTGCTCTCAGAGTGATCACTGAGTTGAGTCATTGCATCTCTAACTGTGGGCAGCTGGCAAGGTCATATGGTCTAGAGTCTGCTTTCAGATAATTAATATAATATGACAGGATATGTGATGTGATATATACACATTTTTTCTTATTATCTCTAGGGTTTTTATAATCTTTTTTCTTATTATTGTGCTGGTTCCTTTCTGATATATAATTTTTGTTTATATCAAACCAGGAAAATCTGTTTCCAAATTCCATGATGATTCTTTAGAACAACTTCTGTGAAACCAGAAATTCCTCTTACAGTTTGACCTAAATATATAGCACAGATACTTGCATGGCACAGCTGCTTTCCAAGAACACTTGTGTATTTTGCTCCTAATGATCTCTGTAAGTGGATTTCTCAACTCATGGATTACTGGAAATTTACACGTTCCAGCACTGGAAGAGAAAAAAACAATATCCTTGTTTAATGCCTTCTGAAACAACCTTGAGAAATGAACCTTGGGTAAAAGTCACTTAGCATTACTGAAATTGTTTTACTAAGACATATTTTCGCTGACAAATGGAGTTTCTGTAGCATTTTCCACTTGCACCTGGGCAGTCTTGCTTTGAGGGCTGCAGCCTATGTGCTGCAATTGTCTACAGGGGTACTGTAAGGTAAAGATACTGTTCTTCATGGACAGTTTTGCACAGAAACATCTTGTCAAGGCATTTTTGAAGAGTACAGGACAATGTCAGATCTCCACCCTGCAGAAACGTAGCTTTGTTCCTTCCTTAAATACTTATTTCCCTTCAAAACAGAATAGACTTCTCAGTTAAATGATCTTTTTTACTTGTAGAAATACAAGGTACTTTTTCTCACTCCCTTAAAAAGCATTGTAGACTGCTACATGCATCCGGTTCAGTCTTTCTATTGAACTTCTTCCTCTCTGCTACTAAAGCACCCTGCCAGGTACCCCATATTTCAGGATAAAGAAGAGTAGAAAGAGCAACTAAAAAGTCTTTAAGTAAGAGAAGGAAAGAAAAAGACAGAGACTATGACTCAAGCTAATATTTTCCATAGAAATTGGGAGGTGCAGAAAGTCAGCTGCCTGTGGTAAAGATATGAAAGAAACTCTTATATTTCAAGGTTCGAAGCTAGAACAGGTTTTTTTTGTACCAATGAAAAATGAGGATTTCCACTAAAAATATTCCTCCTGCAGGTATATAGATGAGAGTGTCTAAAAACTAGTATTCTCAGTGTTTAACACAAAAATTGAATTTATTTAAGGGAAATCAGTGCTTAATTTAATATCTAATGCTCCAGTGACAGAAAATATCTGTGAAAACCTTCAATCTGCTCTGCTCAGCACACAAAAACAAGACTGGTTACACAGCCTCCCAGTAAGGGGGCTTCACGCTATGCCGTATACAACAGCTCCCCAGAAGATACAGCCTAAACAGTATCTCACAGTATTTTTCTGCCTTAGATTCTCAGGAAACCTACTATTATGCCTACCTTTTTGTCTCATTAAGCAGGTAAGACATGGAAGGAAGAAATTCTTTCAAAATAACAAGTTATGTTTAAAAAATTTTAATTTACTTAAAAATAAGGCAGCCAGTTCAGAATAATGACGAAACAAACTGGATGCTCAATGCAAAGAACCATTTTCTCTGAATCCCGAACACACAGATGCATTTAAGAACGATGTTTCACATGGGACTTTCTGCCTCAGCCTGAATTCGCCTGTTCTTTGTCCATGCTGCTTAATTCCTGCCGTGCGATGTGCTGCTCTGCCACCCACCGGCCTCTTTATTCCCGATAGAGACAGCGTAGTGGAAGGACAAAACAATTTTCCTACATACATCAAAATGGTTATTTGAAACACGCCCACACGAAGTATCTTTACAGCAAACAAAGCACCATTTCAATATGGTATCTGTACTTTTCCAAAATGAAGAAGTCTGTCTAAACAAAGCTTTGCTCAAGGAGTGGGACAGAGGCCATCCAGCACTCAGACTACCTGATAGATCACATCTATCCGGGGTACTGCTGGGCTGCTGAACTTCCCACACATTTGGACTCATATTTAAGAGAGATAAGTATCTTCCACCAGCATTAAAAGGGAGCTATGAATCACCTGTGCCTTGGAAAGTTAAGACCATTGTTTAGGTATTTAATTGTGGATTGACCTCACAGATATCTAAAGCAAGGCTGCATATGCTAAAATCAAAACTTAGAGGTGAGAGAGGCCTTTGGTTCTACTTACCTGCCTGTATGAGTCAATACCAAAAGTGTGAAAAGGACTTTCCACAGACTGGAAGGGTCCCCCTTGCCTTTGCAATCTCTGTGTTAATGTCTTATGGCTGTGTTTTGCACCTTGCAGACCATGTTTTCTTGTCCGTGGCAGCACTAGCATTAAGTAGCAAAGCCCATTTTTGCACTTCCAACTCTTCACAAGTTATTTTTATGTTTTGAAAATTAAAATGATACTACTGAAACAGAACTATTATGCACTTCAAATGTTTTGGAAAGCTTCTATAGTTTTACATAAAAATGTAAAACCTTTTCCCCAGTATTAAAAGCAATTAACAGATTCACAGTTTCTATTTTAACCTGGGAAAGAACATGATCATCATTGATTTTGATTTAATATAAGGCATAAATATGTTAGCCCATATTTCCATGCTCAGATGAAAGCACAGCTTTTTATGAAGGACATCCAATATTCTGCTATGATTAACGAGAGCCCTTTCTGTGCCACACATCCAGATAACTCAGGGACATCAGATGCTTATTCTCTCTTACCACTTAAGCAAGACTGCTCATTCCCGAATTCATGTTCTGATCATTATATGAACAGTACTATTAAATAGCACCAAAAGTATTGCTGCTCTTGTCTTATTAGATAACCTGTCCTTTGAAGAGACTCTTCCAAAGTACATTCCCCCACATATGGCTTACACTTCTGTTCTGCCTTCATTAATGAAGTATGGTAAGTCTTAACATGCAGTCATCCAGCTAACTCGACAGCCTGGTATATCCCTTTTATTAGAGGGTAGAATAATTACAGTTTCCATAGCCACCAAATTGACCCTTATTTTAAGTGGTTTAAATTCTCCAGGGCTAACAGATAGCTCTGTGTTTCCCTCTTGAAATAATGAAGAGCATGTTCCTTTTAACGATGGTCATGTTAGACATTCTCTCATTCATTGTGTTACTTGGAAGCAATTACATTAAATCAGTTTCCAGGAGATAGAGGGAAAAAGAAGAAAAAGATCAAGATGTTGCCACACTGATACTATGAACAGGCTATTCATGAACATAGAAAAAGTAGGTGGAAAAATACTGAAGTCAGATTCTCAGCTAAAACACAGTAGCAGTGATGGGATCCCAGCAGCAGCTTCAACTACCACCAGCTGAGGGACCTTTGTGAATGGAGTATCCTTGCACATTAGCAACTGAGGTACCCATCCGAGTGTCAGGACCTGCAGCTGTGAACTGTCGCATCACAGGAGAGGGAAGAGGAGACCTGTACACCCTCCTATCATCCAGTGTCACTAAGTAGAGCAGACAATGATTCAGAAATAAGATTATCTTAGTCTCCAAAGTATTATTCAGCAGGGAGGCCCTGCAGCTACCGTCTACCAAAGCATGATACATATAATAGGGCACAACTGGTATTCACTATGCCAAAGGCAGATTTCTGCTAACACATCTGAGGTAAAGGTAAGATACTGAAATACTGAAAAGCCCAGGGATTTTACCACAACAACCCAAAACCAGGGAGAAAATACCATATCATAACGTTACCAGAAACAGATCAGCAGAGATTTGTGAAGTTTATCTTCACTGACATCTGCTCCCAAGCAGCACACTTATTAGCTCATTTGCATTCAGTAATTATCTTACCATTCCTTAGCTAGACTTAGAAGTTATGCAAATCAGAGTAGAGAAGATACAAAATTCCACCGGGTGCTAATTAAGACACCTAGGGTTTTCTTCATGTGATTTTTGCCATCAGTGCAGAAGGAACAGAATCAGACTCACTGATTTTCGTGCTGATCACCTGTGCTGAACTGCTTGCGCCGAAGACCCGCACTCAGGTACAATACATAGTACTCTAGATCATCTTTTTGGATCAAGTGTTCATCAGAATAAAATATTGTGTTATGTTTCATTATTATATTTTTAATATGGGATAGTATACTATACCAGATAATACTTTTGAGACTATGTTCTAGTTGTATCAACATTGGGAGAAGCCTAGCCTCAGCTAGGGTTCCTGATCCCTGTTTCACCCTGCCTGGCCACTCAGACAGGTCAGGAACTGGTGCTGGCTGACTGGGCTCGCACTCAGTTACCCACAAATGTTTGCTCCTCAGGTCTGAAGTAAAAGCATCCTTCTGGCCAGTGTTAACAACGACCTATGTCAGCTCATAATCACAGACGTGGTTACAACATATGTTAAGCATTCATATTTCCAGTTCAGCACAAAGAACAATTATGGGACTTTACACAGTGACAGGGACAGAGCTGAAACAATAGGACCACCATCTAAGGCAACAGGCAGAAGGGCTTTCTCGTTGCAAACAGGCATTAGAGGATTATTTGGCAAGCTGTGTATGTGCAGCAAAAAATCGAGGGGAAGAAGCCAGCAGGCAGAAGGAAACAGTTTGGTCCAAGAAGAGGGAAAGAGTAAGCATGCTCCTCAGGGAACAAAATCATGTGGGTGTAGTGAACCACCTACTGATGTTTGTTCCTCCTGTGTTGGAGGGAATCAGGACTTTTGTTTGATATAGACACTGGATTTATAGCTGTTCCCCTGTCTCCACCTATGACTGATCACACTTGTATAGACATTGAGCTCCAAAGTGTCTGTAGAAGAGGAAAGGAACTAAATTTCAGCATTTCTGTGCTCTCCAGACTGAATCTACTCATGCCTTCACTGGTCTATACTTGCACAATCAATTTGTCTTTATAGTTCAGATTATCAGCATCTTGGGGAAGGAGCTGTCAGAGGTATTTTTGTAATAAGCACCATGCCTGCCCATATCACCATGCCAATAATTATAGTTCTAGATTGCTTTCTGTGGATTGTGTGTCTCAGGCAAAAGTGAAAAGAAATAAATTAGAGGTATTATAGTAGCCGAGATCACAGATTTTGAATGAAGCTGTTTGGCACCGTAATTTAGATTTACATTTGTTAAAAATAGCTGTCAAAGTTATATGTCAATCTGTTAGCACAATGTTTAATTTATCTTTCTCCTCAGCAAGGTTGCCTGGAAACAGGGAAATAGTCTGAGAAATCCCTTTGTGAAAGTGTGGTATCACTTGAGAAATCAATATGGCCACTTTATGACTGCTATTTATATTCAAAGATTTAGAACCTCTGAGATTAAAAAAAACCCCAACAACTTGTAGTAATTTTAAATACACCTGGTACAACTAGCAGCTTGGAGGTAGGACTTTGTTAGCACACAGCAATCTGTCACTTTCACAATTACAGTGTACACTGGTATCCCTCCTGGCGCAAGGAACAATCACATTCAAGGCAGAGTTTCTCTTGCAATATGCAAACTTAGGACTGAGGGCTGACTGGCTTCACAGAAAGAAAGGAAAGCAAATTATTTTTAACCACAGGCCATGAAATTGCAGCACAAATTGCAGTAAGAGCATGGAAGTATACCTATACTTACAGTGTCTGTCCCTGGCAGACAAACAGAAGTCTCATGGCCAGAGTAGCTCATTCAAATGATGCTACTGAAGAAACGTTCATCTGGGTTTGCTGTCAGCCCATATACCATTCCACGTCGTGCATGGCTGAGAAGGGCAAGGAGGCAAGGACAGACAGCAACAGAGAGATGACTGGGTCAGTTATATTAACTGGTCAAGGGGAGAAATGATCATGCAAGATTTTTCAGAAATACAGCTCCATGCTGTGAGTCTCTCATCTGCCTGCGCTGAACTCTCTGCTGATGAATAATGGCCTTTAGGGAACACTTACGAAACATGAGCATCAGTCACTGCAAAGAGCTTTCTGAGCCAAACAGCTAGGTTGCAGGATTTCTTCTACTGCAGGGGATTTATCAAAGCTTTTGATTTTTTTCTTTATTGGATTATACAGAGGTTTAAGAACCCAATACAACCTTAATTGTATGAAAAAACATCATGACACAGGTTATTCCCGTAAAGCTCTTGGGACACATGTATGGCTTTAAATGGACTGCTTGATCAGGCTCCATGATTCTTTGCCAGCTGCATCTTGCTACAGGTTTTGCAGACCTACAGGTGACCCTGCTCCTTGTGCGTGCCCCCGCTCCCACCCTCCCCACAGTTGTGCTCTTCTATTTTCCACATTTCTCTGTAGACACCAGATAAGCACAAAAATTGCTGAACTATGAGTATGCTGAATATTAAGCCATGAATGCAATATGCAGAGGTGGCTGAAAAAGGTTTTAGTGGAGTCAGTTGCACCATTGTGCAGTCAGGACTTGAGGCAGACGCAGGAAGAGCAAAGAAGAGTAGGAGAAGACAGTGCCTGCTGGAAGAGCAGGGTGAACAGTTTATATTGAATAATTAATACGATGCACTTCACTGTTCTCATTCTTCACAGATTGTCTGTCAGCAGCCTTATGATTTTCCCGTTAACTTTCTGCAGGGGAAAAAAATCCAGGTTGATTTCTGCCAGTGATGTTGTTTGTTATCAGTGGGGGCAGAGTGAGCGTTCAGTATGCAGACTCATGGGTTGCACTGGTTGCTTTTGGCTATATAAACATGCCTTTTTTCTGTCACCTTACCTAGAGAGTGACATTCTTCAAAGCCTGGTCCTGCTACAATTGCATTTACTCCAGGATCCCCGTTGACTTGAATGATATGAAACAATATCCTGCAGTCATATACTCAAACCAAATCAGTGCAGCACGGGTACTCACACTGAAAATAAAAACAAAGCCCCAGAGGAGTTTATACGCCACATGCATGAATTTTCCTGTCCAAAAGGTTACTTATACATGGAGGACACGACAATAAAATGCATAGGTCAATTCCTGTTCTTCGTTAGATCGCAGTATGAGGAGTATAATTCACTTGTAGCCAAAAGTTGTTTTACATTGATATATTTAACAGAAAAATTTGACACAAGGCAGGAAGGCCAAGAGCTGATATCAAGCAACCTTTTAAGTTCGATATGAAGCAGCCTTTTAAGTTTTGTGGCCTTCAGCTAGAGCTAAGATGACTTAAATAATATAACATGCAATTCCAATAACCCTATAGGGATGCTGTTCAAGAGCAAATGTAAATTATGATGAACTTATGCATCCCTGCAGATTTACTCAAAGAGAATGCAGAGATGATTGCCTTTGGGATGAATGAAGGCTGCAGTACTCTCTGTGCTATACCCACATTAGCTTCTGTGAGCAAGACATGAAGAATGATGGCAACAGAAAGCAGAGAATTGTTCTCAGGAGGGTTCCGAAAGAGTCGCTCCACGGGTGAATGCTCATCAGAGAAGCTGGGGTATCTCCAGGGCAACTTGTTTCTATGACGCTCCTGCCACAAGCATGAAGTATTGATCCGTATAACCCTGTGGATGTAGGCCTTGGATTTCAGCAGTCTTTCAGTATAGTCTCCGACTGTACACTGTTGTAGCACTGTTTTCAAGAGCAGTTCATTCACGGAGAAAATTCAGCAGCTCTAATATGGACACCAGCACATGCACTCAGATGGATGTGGCCTCTCTGCTACTGATGCAGGTGTTCACATGCTAAGGTGTCCAGGCATACAGGGGAAAGTTTAAGCACAGGCAGGACAAGAAACAGTCATCAGGAAATGATTATCAAGTCAACAAAACACACGGATTAGAATGTGGGCTTTTTCAGGCAAAATAACCTTAATCATATTTGATTTACAATTTACCAATGCGAGGATCACTCTGGGCCTGTTTCTTAATAATGTGTAATAGAAATCCTAGTACTTCAGGAGGTTGGGGTGGGGTGGTGGGAATTACAGTCCCAGTCACCCGAGTTCCACCTTGCCCCTAATGAGCTAGCACCTCTTAGGACCACTATAGTCGGCTTCATTGCTAAAGGCTGGTGTGAGGGTGTGCTGTAGTTTTACTCCCTGATAGCTCCATTCACCTCACCAGAGGGTTACACTTGGAAACTGAGGAGTGCTAATGTAATCCATTCCCTTAATTTGAGACAGAGACAAGTGAAGTCGCTACAAAGTAAAACTGAGTGTTTTTTCTGCAGTGCTTTATCTTTGTTGTGGTCCACAAGGAGATGGTCACCCACAAAAGCGGCCTTTCAGAGGGGCACTCTAACTGTTCAAGCAGAAGGCTTTATTCAGAAGGATCTTCAATTAGCAGCTGTAAAGAAACGGTGGTGTGGAAACTTGCATAAAATACACTCGGGGTTATGATACTGAAAGCAAGGGAGGAACTTGAACAGTAGGGCAAGATAAAGGAAGAGGGATATGAGTAGGAAATTACAGATGCGTTTTCAGGATGACTTGCTTAAGCCATTCACTGAAACTGATCTTTGCACAGCCTGCTTAAGCTTTCTAGCCCAGGCATTGTAAGTCGTACGCTAACAGGAAATTGTTTTCTGGTCTGCCTTGCATTTGCAGGTATTTGTTAAGTAGCAAAACAGGTGCTTTGCTAATGGCTAAGAATTGCTAAACTTTAATAGCAATGTTAAGATCAGAACTAATATTTTGTTAAGTTTGTAACTCAGATCTTACTGTGAATTTTCACTGCGCTGATGTTTGCTTGGCCACATGGCTTCTGCATACATGTATGTCATACAGACTACAAAGTCTAAAACACCCTGGAAAAAAAATCTTAGAGACAAGATGGGTTTCACTGACTTATTAGCCCTCCTTCCTTTGATACCTAAGAACAACTAGCCACTGCATTTAGAGTAATTATAGTTGGTGAGGTTAACAAACAATTGCTTATCTACGTGAGGAAGCCCCATTAAAAATCCATTTATCTCAGGAGTGCAGGAGGGGTCTTCTCCCTCATTATGCTTCACGGATCTCCCCAAATCTAACTCAACACATTGCTGTAATACACAAACCTGCAGAAACATAAACTGATCAGTTTTGACCTGTGTGTTTCATGGAAGGAGGAGGAAAGCAGACTGACTAGATTTGTAGAATTTTCTTCTTGTCTTGATCCTTAGAACAGGAGGGAGTTCAGAGGAGATCTATAAAATGACCTGGAGGGTGACTTACACTGAGAAGTTCAGAAAGCTGGTACCTCCCTGTGCTCTTACCCTTGCCACCCGTTTTATTAAGAAACTGAGAAAACTGGAGGGCACGGCAAAGATGACAGCAGCACTCGTGGGGGATGTGCTGCCCTCCTCAGGCAACCTGCCTTGAAAAGCTGATTGCTTGCCTTCAGACCAACCACTAAAGCGGGAGAGGCACCACTCCAAGAAACAACGCTATTTTATTTTACCTGACCTACCAAGACACAACTCGGGAAGAAAAAAAACCGGCCACCACAGCCCCCAAGCCGGCAACGGTTCCTCTCCCCGCTGTGCGGACACTTCGGCCACAGGGCGGCGGCCTCCCCCGCTCACCGCGCGGGCGTTAAGATGGCGGCGGGCGAGCCGTGAGGAGGAAGCCGCCCTTCCATGGGCGCCCACTTCCCCTCCTGACAGGGGGGCAGCCTGCGCTAACACGAAGGGGGAGCTGAGGGAGGGTTGTGTAGCTGCCTGCACCTGCCTCGCTGCGAAAGGCGCTACAGGCGGTGCTCACGGAGGGCGGGGGGGGGGCTGCAACCGCCGCCAAGCGGCGGTTGCAGCCCCCCCCCCCCCCCGCCCCCGTGAGCAGCGGCTCCGTCCCTGTGGTGCCGCAGACACAGCCGGGGAATCTCCGTGTGTCAGCGAAAGGCGCAGGCGAGGCGGTAGGAATTTACAATTTAAACGAAGTACCGGTTAAGTAAGCGGTGACTGAGTTTGGCCCGGCCGCAAAAAAAAACCCCAAAAAACCAAAACCCCGTTTGGTCTCAAACCGCTCCCTTGGCAAGCAGTGAGGGGTTCGGCCGGGCCTCGGGAGGGCTTTGGGAACCTGGGAAAAGCAGCACAGGGATGTTGCTGATGAAGGAGATGGGAAGGATGAGAGGAAAGTCACGTTAGGATGACTAAAGGGAGTGGGTAGGTTGGTAATGGTCCTGACCCCCCCCCCCCTTTTTTTTTTACAGCTGGTGGCATGACTGGTTTTGCTTTTTCGTGCTTGAATGCAGATCTTCTCATAAGCAGGTAGAGCTGCTGGTAATGAAGTGCATCACAGGCAAAGACATGCACTGCCTTTGCACAGTAGTACATCTCAGAGCCAAGAGAAGTCCACTCTATTCTGATGTGAAAGATGCTGCCTTCAGGTTTTCCAGAGCGATAAAGGTGGGCCAGGGGGCAGAATAATCTGCTTGGCTGATAAAGATAGCAAAAGGATTCCTTTTGTGTTTCTTCATCCCCCCCCCCCCCCCCCCCCCCGATATTTATCCCCACAGCCCTTCATTACTGTTAATTGTTCTAGACTAGAAAAATTCTTAGCAACTTTTACCTCAAAGTGCAGAGTAAAGCAAATAGTTGTAATTCCTTGGACAAAAATTGGATCAAATGCTAACCCTGATGAGAGCTGTCTGTATTCTGTACATATCCTCAGTCAAAGCAAGGCATTTTGTCTCTGATATAATGCTCAAGCTTGCAGATATGTCAGGAGAGATGCTTATGGGGTGTGAGAGCTAGTGTATTTTTGTATCAGGGGCAGAGACAAGCTGAAGTAGAAGAGGTGGCCACTCTCCTCCAAACTGAAACCAGAATCAAACATGGTGGTTTGTTTGTTTGTTTGTTTGTTTGTTTTTGCCTATTTCCTTCTAACTTACAGGCAAAAACTAATATGCCATATATAATCTAGTGTTACAATGGCTTTCCCTTCTGTCATTTTTGCCTGTGATCTTGGGACCTTAGAAGGTAACAGTGCACCTCAAATGGTATACGACTATACCCTGCACATGATAGCCAGAATCTTGAGGCACAGAAGAACCCTTATTTTGGACCTGGATTATCAAGGTAATTGAGTCTTATGAACTCGAGTTGTGCATGGCACAAGTGGTAAGGTTTATCTGCAAAAGCACAGACTTGCAACGCCTGTAGCCACCCTCTCTTTTCTGGGTGAAAGGCCCCATGGGATTCACAGAGACTGCAGCATGCCAGCACATCAGCCCTGCACTATTTCTGATGGACTCACCACTTGAAGCTGCTGTAGCAAGAGATGGGGAGGTAGGAAATATTTCTTATATCCCACTGAGCTCCGTCAGGTGGGATTACAGGCTGACATCTACAGCCCAACTCCATATTGAGTCCAGCCAGCTGCCTGTCAGGCTGAGGTGTCCAATGCGGGGGACAGTCTGCACGGAAGATTTTGTAGTTGCTCATGTTGTTGCAGTTTCATCTCCAGGCCTCATTCCTGATTTCTTGCCAGAGCAGGAAACAAAGCTCCTTCTAGCCCAGTTTTGCAGACCCAAGGAATTCAGGTGAAGATTGGGTCAAGTATTTAGATTTTCTGATTTCCTCCAGAACTTTGAACTGCCTCTCATGGATTCTGCTGCAGCTACCACTAATGAAAGCTACAGGTGTAAATCTAAGATGTGATTCAGAGAGTCAAGTTCCCATTTTGGTGCAGTGTAAAGCATCTGTTCTGAATTCAGCACATGTAACCTCTCTCACTGATGCTAAAAGAAATTATGTATGTGAAATGAATAGAGGGCATGCCACAAACATCAACTGAGCAAGCCAATTTATAGTCTCAGTTACACTGCTGTGAAGGTAAGGTAGTTCGTTAACTTCTAGTGGTGCTAGGTTTATACCACTGATGTACTCATTTAGTCTAATTTAATAATATATATATAAATGTATTTGCATTTCTGTCTTTAGCGTGGTTGATCCAAGGCTTGGGAAGCCACCTTGTGAGTTTACAGAGCAATCACTATTAATCCACAGAGTGGTGCTGTTGGCGTATTCTGGATGTACTGCAGCAGAATACAGATGTTTCTTTAGTCTGTTTAATTTAGCTAAATTTTTGTCCAGGTGGCATTGTAACTAAGGACAGAATTTAAACAAAATACTTTACATTTCTTTTCCAGGCACTCAGCCTCTCTGAACAATACGGGTTCTGTTCTAATTGCAATTTCATGTATCTGGATTAGTTTTCATGTTTTTCAACTGTGGTCATGTCATGTTATTGTTGTTGTTTATAAGTGAAGTTAGTGTTCTTTGACCTGGTGAAGGACTGGAGAGGGCTGTCTGTCCTTCCCAGGTCTTTTGTCCCCCAGCGTATGAGGTAGTGTGACCTCAGGGTTTTAGATGACAGCTGTGGACTATGCCATCTAGAAGGGCTTCCTTCAGTGTGAGGCTCTGCATACAGGGGACGCTAGTGCGGGAGCCAGGGTAACACCTCTTGCTCACCAAGTGGTGTGTGATAGTCACTGGTGTCCTCTAGTTTATGACTGGGCAGAAACAACACAGTTGATACTGGGTCAAACTTCTCTACATTATGCCACCACATGCTCTTGTCTACATTATGCCACGATGGTTTAACTCTCTGAGAAGAGAATATTTTGGTTCCCATGCCCATAAACTCCTGGCCTTTCTGAGGCAGTTGCCAGTGACTCCTATCTATACCATTCTGTACCACCCTAAATAAGTTACTCTTATTCCTTTAGAATTTACTACTGTCTTGGTTGTTGTGAAGAATTAGACTACCTTTATCTGAATCGTTGGTTCACCAGCTACAGGTCACGGGAGTCAAGTTCTTTTTAACTTCTCAGATAAATCAGCCCTTGCAGGCCTTTCTGCCCTTTCCTGAATTCTGTCTTGTGTCTACTTTGACTCCTTGACTGTCATCCGAAAATGAGGGGAGTAACTGCCGCTTCACAAAACGATAGGTCTCTTGATTTTTATTGAGCCTCACTGGTGAATCTAGCTTGAATCTCCCCTAATTACAAAATAGCAGAGGAAGTCCAAACTTTTTGTCTTAGCTATAAGGTAGGATTTCAGACAGTTTGGGTTGATGCGGCCAGTCCTATGGGAATCACTCTGACCTGGTTTCTAACCAGTGCTCACGTAGCTAGTTTAAAATAATTACTAGATATTTGTGTAAATGTACTCTGAGGGACACATAATATATTTTATCAGGAAAATCAATTGCAATTCTGCGATGGATAAAAGATTTCTAATGCCTTTAAAATTTATACAAGGTGAAACAAGACTAGATCTGCTGAGAACAGAAATAGCTAATCCTTGTTTGAGAAATGAAGAGCAAATTCTGCACAGAGAATCTACGTTGCTTTACAGGAGAAATGTCTTGTTTTATATCTGTGTGAAAGACTATTATGTATTAAAGCTGTGCAGACTATATTGCACAACATTAATGAACATAGAGCGCATTGCCAGTGGAACAGTTGGTTAATGTGCACAAAGAGCCTGGTGATCTCTTCTCTCTGCATTCAGCATATACGAAGTTTAATTTTGTAAAGGTTGACTGTCATTCTTTCTCTGCTTAAACTTATTTTAGTATATACTCCAGTATCCAATTCTTGACTGTTTTACCTATATGTTTTAAACTGTGTTTCACAAATTTCATTAAAATAGACATTACACAAACTTTGTCAGTGGCAAGTTGTAACAAAGCTTTATTTTGAACAGTAGTTTCTTCAGCTACTTCATACTTCCAAGATGCCTGCCACTGTTCTGTGAGACGCTGTTTTCAGTTGCCAAAGAGTTCATAGCTTTCAGAGGAGAAATTTTGCATGTTACGTATCTGCTTTGGGCTGATATGTATCTGAAGTTTAAGCTCAAATAGTTCTGCCATTTCTGGGAATATGTACAGGAAGATAAACAAATTCTTTGTTGTTGTTGAGAAGACCTGCGTGCTTTGTAGACAAGTTTTTGATGTGGTGGGAAGATTGCTCTTTTGCCAGCTGGTGCTTTCTCTAGCCTGCACAAATGTACCTCCATCTGGCCAGGTTGCAACTTTTGAAACAGCTTGATTTGTACATGCTCAGTAAAAGCTTTTTCAGAGCACAGAGCTAAATTTAGCCTAGAGATCTCACTTGCAGTGAGGGTGCTGCATCCTCTCTCAGTCCTTTCAGCTGCCCTGTACACCAGTACCAGGCCCACAGAATGGCAGAGCATAATTATTACCAGGATGAGCATTTTTCAGTACTTGTTCCCACTGTGTATGTGGAGGGCCTCTTCCAGATTAGGTACTAGAAGAGGTAGTAGAGTGGGGCAGGGAAGCCCTCACCAGTATTGGAGAAAGGGAGAGCATCAGGGCAAAGCAGCATAAAGAGCTTGTTAAAGGACCGTTCCTCCAGGTAGAAAATGCTTCCTGCTGGAACTTGGAGTTGAATGTGGGATTTCCAATCAGTATTTTCCTCCACAGCCAGAAAACAGCTTTGAAATCCACTGGCAAAATATGTTTCATATTTTCCTTCACTGGCTTATCCAGTTTAAGGTTAACAATTCACATGCATAAACAAGTGCTCTTTTAGCCCAAACTGAGAATCCGTATGGCCTGGAATTTCTATTTTTGCAGTAAAAGAGCAAAGTTAATAACATTAAAAGAAATTTAACACTCCAAAGTTAAGCACTGCAGATTTGTGATGTGCAGTCATTCCTCCCCTTACCATATTTCCTATGAGTTCTCCAGATTCTACAACAAATAGTTCAGAGATTCCGAAAACAGCAGCCTTATTTACTGCATAGCTTTCTTACACTCCCAGACTGTGTGTTCTCCAGAATTTTGCAGAGGCTGTTTGGAAAAATATGATGTACTCACGTACTTAAAAACAGCAGGATAGCATATGCACAAAGGGGCCAAGTTTCAACAACCTTAGTATTCTTAGCTTCTAACTGAAGTTTTTAGACTGCAGAGTGTTTGATTTTGCTTAGTTTAATATAGCTTCGGAGAGGGAGAAGAGGTTGTAAGATTAACTGAAGAAAACCAAAACACTGATACAGGATAAATCTGACCCTGTTTGAAGAGGAAGTAAACAAGGTATCAGAGCTTTCTTAGCTGGGGGAATGGTGAGATTGAAACAGATTTCTGCCTTTAAGTGTTTATTCAATTCCCTGTAAGTTCTGTTTCATTTCCTTTTCCCCCTGGTTATAATTAATGAAGAACTGAAAAGTGAGCTGCAATTTTACAAAAAGGTAAGGACCTAATTGTTTATAAGTACTTAAGTTTAGAAAACAGCCAGTGCAAAAAAGTGTGCATCCGTCTCAATTCAAGTGACAACAAGGCACTGGCACTGGCCAGTTCCTGGATGTTTGGGGCTATGGTCTTTGCAGACACAACTCCATTGACTCTCCTGAATAAGCCAAATACACTCCAACTGTTTTTACTTTCTTTCCTTTCAAAATGGAATTTGGCATGGCTGCGTCTCTGGTCCTGTGGGTCTCTGACACTTACTGGTGCAAAGCCCAAGGATTGCAGGTGTGGAGTGTTGTACATAACTGTGCAGGGTTAAACAGTGACAGTAATTCTCTGTAAGCAGTTGTTACATTTCTTTATTTTATGGTCATCTCTTGAATTGGGTAAATATCTATGACTGTGTCCCATGTAGCCTTTTAACAAAGACATAAAGAAAGGGATCTATTTTCTGGCCTTTAAAACATTCTCACTTTCCCATTCCTAAACACTAGCCAGAATCAATGAGAGTATCTTTGGAAACATTTAATCTATTCAGCAATTAGGCTTTGTTATTAGTGAATGGCTAAATTTACATGCCCACCAGTATTCTTTTTAACACTAATAGCCTGAATTAGAGAGAGTCTGAAGTTCTGCAATGTGAAACTCATGGTTTAGTGTCCTCCTTCTAAAGAAAAGGGCCCCATGGCCTCTTCTTCCTTGTGTGTCTTTTCTTTCTCTCTTAGGTTCCTCTGAGGCAGTATTAACACTGCATGTTAGCCAGGTGACATTTGTTTGGAAAAAAAAAAGAGTCCTTTTGGGAAAATTCCCCTTTTTGCGTAGGATGGGACAGAGAGTAGGGAAGTGGCTGGAGATCAGTCTATTTTGCTTCATTGTTTACCACAAATTGTTAATTCTTTTTTGAACGACCTTGCATAAGTACTAACATTTGCTTTGCAAATGTAGTGAGCTTCTGTGAGGATAAAGAGCAATACTCCGTATGTTCTGCTTTGGTGTTTTCAAAAGAATGTGACTAGTTATACGTGAGGCTACATTCACCTGTGAGACTGTCTCATTGGTACCTGTTGCATTTCCCTGTGGTAGTCTGGACCTTTTCTACTCTGGATTTGTGTGATACTTTTGTAAGGGCAGGCAGCGTCACTGTCACACACCCTTTCTCAGGTCTCTTCTGGGACAGGGGAAGTAACCTTGGAGGTGCACTGGGGAAACACCGATGTAGTGCGATTTGGATCACACTTTCTTGAAGCCAGAGGCCTTTTATTTTAGTGAAGGTAGAAGTGGCTCTGAAAATGTCTAAAGGGGAATTGAGACAGGATTTCTTTTCTTAAGAATGGATGAAGGCATGCAGTTGTCTTCAGAGGGTGATGGGCTTTCTGAGAAAGAGCAATATTTCAGGATTGTGTTTGTCTTGGCTGGCTGGGGTAAGGAAAGATTTTGATGCCTAGAAGGGGAGAAGGAAGGAGTATTCAACAGGAGCTCAGCTGAAGGATGTGGTATGGCAAGAGGATAAAGGAGGTCATGTAGAGGATATGCAATCAAGAACATATTTTTTTTGTGTGACAAATTAATACACTCTTACACTCACTGGGATCCCACCTTCTCCTTTCCAGTTGCCAGGACTTGTGTGTGGGCTCTTTCAATGCTGTCAGTTGCCATACTTCATTAATGACCCTTAAGGGGCTAACATTAACACCTGTTTGTGGTTATTTCCTGTCACTGTTTACTCTCCCAGATGGTACAAATACAATATGCCCAGTGTGTTAGGCATTTGTCAGTAATACACTCTTTGCCAGCTAAATGTCATTCATGTTAAATTTGGCAGCCATTTCATAGCCTGAAGAATCTGTCCTCTAAGTCAAAAGCAGAAGCTGCAAACAAATCTTAGATTTTCAAAATAAATAGGAAAGAAATAGCCAAATTGTTTGTCTTTCATCTTATAGTTTATTTTCTTGTACCAAAAGAGTAGAACTGAGGAGAAGAAGCAACTTAAAATCTAAATGAGTGCCTAAGACTGAGATGGGTGGCGCCAGTGCAGTTGGACAGGGTGTACTCATGTGATCCTGAATCTATTATTTCATGACCAGAAGAAGATGTGTGACTTTGTTCTGATGACTGAAAGCCACAGATATTGGAAGACTTTGCTGCAGAGAAGAATGTGGTCTCCAGGTCTTGAATTAAGTCTCGCTGTTGCCTTGGGAAGATATTTAAAGAAGTAATCAGAAGGCTGATAAACAGTGTTTCTGGAGTGCTCTGAGAAGTCATCCAATACTGGCCAAAATGTTTCGTGTGTGTGTCATGCATGACTTTGATTTCCAGCTCTCCCAGAGCAGGGAACATGTTTTTTTCTAGGACTGTAATGTAGTATGTCCATTTGCAGTTCTAGGGAAATGTTTTATATTGATAGTAATAAGAAAAACACCATATTAATGCCAACTATCTTGGCTTTGTCAGAGATAAAAAAGTTACTGACATACACATTTGGGAATTTCTAGCCCAACAGGCAAAAGTCTAAAAGATGAGTAAGTGAATACCTCTGCTAACCCATAGACCAGTTGTTCACTAAAATCATTACTATATAAATTGCTACATTCTGCACAGGAAAGGTCAAATGGGGTGCTCATGCCAACAGTGGGCCTATAGACGCATTCTTCCAGGTCAGATGACATTATTTAGAGGCTGAATCCCTGACAGCTGTGCCTTGATGACAGAGATGATGGTAAAGTATTTATCTCTTGATTCCACACAGGCAAATATCCAAAGCTGATTATTTTACTAGACCAAGCAAAGCAAAGACTTCGTGGAGTTGTGAATGCAGTCGGTTATTGTTGAGGTCCTTAACATGGCGCATATCTGTCTGTTGCATGTGTGTATGTTAAAGTCAATTAAGAATGCAAGCCAGTTTTTAGCTAAATAATCAGGACCGTTTAAGATACAGATTTTGAGTACTGTTTCTTCACTCATAAGATCTTATACATCTGAGTGAATATGATCTTACTCACTCATCAGCTCTTCCCAGGATGATGGATAATTTGTCAATAATCCCATCAAACCTGGACACTGGGTTCTTGTAAGTAAATAGGTTCTGAGAGAGGAGATAAAGAGCAAGGCAAAAGCTGCAGCTGAAGAAAAGCCACTGAATAGCGGGCAACTGGAGGATCAATGAGAGGTTGTCTTCCCCCAGGCTATCAGAGCAGGGAAGGTGTTTTAACACAAGGAATCCATACAACAAATAGGTGATAGGTCCATTTTATATTCCAGTGCTGCACCAACATCATCCCCAACATGCAGAGAAGGGTAGCTTATGGTTAAGGGGGCCCAGCTGAGCAACCATTGTCTTTGTTCTCCTCGTCATTTTGGAGTCTCATCTCTTTGAAGCAATCTTTAGGCTTTTGTGGATGTGGGATATAGCTACAGTATGCCATAGAATGAATGTGCTTATGGTTAAAGACTTTTCTGTAGGTCTTACCAATCTTGGTATCCAAAACTTTTATCAGTTTGTATGAAAAGCAACCCCCTTCCAGTTTTGTTTTTTTTTTTTTGGGGGGGGGGGGGGTTGGTTATATGTGATGCCAGACTCATGCATTGCAACACTCTAGTGGCCATGTGCAAACTGGCCTCATAGAAACCAGGCAATTAAAGAACTGCTTAAGAAGATGAGAGGAGTTAGAAAGACAAAGAGAGACAGAAAGACTCAGGGTGTCTGGCTTCAATGGTAATGATTATGATCTGAGGCTTCTTTTGTTCCCTGCAGTTTGATGCCCCTTCACTGAGGTGGGTCTGATAAAAAGAGATTATCTCTAAATTCAGATAGTTTTTGCATTCTGTTTTACAGTGTGCTTCTACAATCACCACAGAATACCATTGCCCAAGTGAGTGGGCAGCAAAGAGCAGGGAGGAGATAGAAACACACATAGGACATGCTTTGGATTTTGGAAATGCCAAGCAGTTGACTCAAGGGTTGACTTTTTGAATCCAGACAGCCAATAAAGACTGGTTTATTTTGGAAGTGGCCTCCTGCTTCACTCTAACTCCCTACTGATTACTGAGGTTTAATTTCCAATATCAGAAGAGGTTTGTGTTTCTGGTTGTACGGTAAAGAGCGAGACTGTGGGTTTTGAGGCCCAGGCTCAGATTCAAAGGGGTCAGAGTGGCTCCCTGTGTATGAGGAAGCTAAGGTTTCTAACAGTGCTGGAGGAGGCCATGTAGTCCAGAGCAAGCCTCCTTCAGCACATATGTTTGACAACAACTATTAGAACCTATTTAAAGCTCTGAAAGCCGTGTTCAGCATGGGACTTAAAAACTGAAATCCCCCAGCAATGGCTGGGCCACAGATTTTCTCAACAGCTCAAGAATAGTTTCTCGTGTACTGGCAGCCCTGCAAACTCAAGCAGAGTGCTGGAGAGCCTGTTGTGTTCTTTCTGCCTCCTTTATCACTATCAGTCATAAAAACTAAGTAATTGGGAATTAGATGACAATTTAAGTGCTGATAAATATTGAGAAAGAGTGGAATCCTTCTGGCTCCTCTCACAACTATGATGAGATAGCTGTGATGACAGGATTAAGCATGTGTATGTGTAGTCACGAAACAACAGGGCTAAGAGGCTACTTAGAAAGTTCAGGCAGAAGTAAATGCATTTGTGAGAGTTATTTCTCTCTTTTCAACTTGGTTTAGCATTTAGAAGTACTTGCACAAATCACCTTTACAGGTCTGCTTGATCCATCTATTCCCTATCTCAAATCTCTTACCTGACTTTGAAAAAAGTAAACCAAATCTCACAAGGGCACAGAGCCAGAGCAGGAAAAAATGGGACTGTGTCTGCTATTCATTCCCTTGAGGAATATCCATAGAGAGCTATGGAAACTGTGTGATTCCAAATCTTTCCCTACAAGTTGACTAACAAATAATAAATGAGACATCCTTGTGTCATTAGTGGAGAGCTCTCTCTGTCTCTCAGGCATGCCATTGCCCATGTGTGCTCAGGGCAGTCTGCATGACAGTTGTTAGTATTAGGAAAAGAGCTGAGAGCACTGTCTGTAGCCTTGGGCAGATGGAGATCCTAAAATATGCTTTACTTCAGTCCAGGCACTATTTAGCCTGGACACTATTTTGTGAGCTCAGTGCAAGGAACGTTTTTCAGTATGGAACTAGGATTTTCCAGAGGTCAAAGCCCATTTACACAAGTTTGAATCCTTTTTATTTTTAATCACTGCTACTCTCTGCTTTCTTGCTCCATATAACACACATTTTTTATCAGCAGCAAATGGAATCCCTTCAAATATGCTGTTATTTCTAGTTTTAATGATGTCTTTGTACTTTGATTGATGTGGATAATACATTCAGCATGATCCTGTGCCACAGATTATCATCAAAACAGATTTCCCTCTGGAGAGTCTTTGGCTTGGCTATAACACCAGACATTTTTTCTCAAAAGTATTAAGAAGATTCATTAAGGACAAGGCTAGAAGGGAGAGAGAAATTCCTGAATTTTCAGCGAAGGGAGACCACTAAAGTGTCTGGAGCAGGTTTTTCTTATTACTGATGAAGGTGGACAAGAATTGCCATTGTCTCTGACTCCAAAAGAACTTGTGTTACTGTTCCTGAGCCATAGGCTGACTTTGCAGCCTATATGCACTTTTGTGTCCATGTACACCTGCTGTTACAAAATGACACTGCCCCAAGAGCAGCCTAGACAGACTCTATAGCTGTGTCTATGCTATGAAATTCAGGTGGAACATTCCCAGCTACTGGGAGGTTGCTTGTAGTCAGAGAGTGTTAGAGACTTCCTTGCCATAGATTTGGGTTACTCCAACCAGTGTTCTCTCCAGGCTGTGCCTGGACACAGCTTGGCAGCTCAAAAGGCCCAGGAACCATTTCCAACAGACTGTTCATAGGCACTTGACTATAGCAGAAGTGGGCTGTTCCATTCCCGTTCAGTGCCTGGGAATGCCACTGGGCGTGTATAATTTAGCCAAGAGCGATACATCCACAGTCAGGCTCAATGCAACTAACTGCCCCAGTGTACTGTACTAGCAGTGTTGGCCATGGTGTCTGAAAGTTGAGGACCTTTTCTCCGCTTCATCTCCCACCTGTATGTGAAGAGGTAACAGCCTCATGACTGCTGTTATTTGCAATCATGATAACTTTATCTGCTGTGATAGGTCCCTGGTACTCCTTTTTCCCTTGTTCAAATGCACAGACCAGGGGAAGACTCCCAAGGAAGACAAGAGTTGATTTTGCCTGAGCTGGCAGCGTTGTCCTGTTGCTTGGCTGTTCACAGAGCATTTCCAAGCATAAGCAGCACGTTCAGGTGCAGGCTCCACACTGCGCTTATGCATTTGGAGTTAACCCAACCTGCCTATTCTGGCATTGTGATACAGAAGAAAGAAAGGACAACCAGTATCATTACACAGAATATCAACTATTGCCAGCCTGTACGGTCAGCTGAATATCCAACGTTGATCGGATTTCTGAAGGGCTGAACACCCAGTATGTCCTCTTGTATGTAAATGCCTACCAGTGGACTCACAGCCCTTTTAAAAATCAGGCTATATATTTGGGTCCTCAGACATGGTCTTTATGCATCTGTTTTTGAAAATCTTGGCTTTGCTAGGTGTGTTTTTTTTTTTAAATCAAACCCTTTTCTTCCCTAAGATGCTTCCTAGATCTCTGGGGTAACCCTCCTTCTTTTTCTGCTCTCTCCCTGGAATTTATCTGGGATTACAGCATAGAGAAGGTCTGTAATAGGGCTGCTTATGCCAATGAGCTGATTAATAAAAGGCTGATAGATTCCTTACAAAGACTTGTTCCCCATAGTAGGGTGACTATCTTCATAGGCATGATGGTATACTGCGAGTCTTTATGGTAGAGAGGACTGCCTTCTTTATCCGTCCTTTTCTTCCCTGAAATCTTCAAGACTTCATACTGCTCTACTTCACTTCTTGTTAGTGAGAGTGATAACTTTCAAGTTCTTCCTGCCTTTGTTGGTGAAATCTTCCCAGGCATTATTGAACTGGTTATTGGGGTGGACAAGGAGATATGCACTGACACATTGCCTGCATCTCCATTTTAGCTCATTCGGTAGAGTCTCAGTGCATGGAGTTAACCAGTGTCGCCATCACAGTGTTTTCTCCCCAAAGCCTTCGCACCTACACAAGATTCTCCACTGATGAATCTCAGATATTTCAGAGATGACTGAGATTGGAAAAAACATTCATCAATAAAGCCTTATAAAGGAAATCATCAGCTTAACTATAGAAGAACTAGTGCCTCCTTATACCAATTACAAGTTTTTCACTGCCAAAACTCCATGAAGATTTCAAATAAAAGAGAAACAGAGCTTTTTCACAGAGACATCTTCTGTGTTCCAAAAAACAAGTTAAACAATGAGACTCTTTAAAATGAATTGGTATTCATTGAAATGAATTTGTTCCCCAGGGAGAAAGGCCAATCAGCTAAAGGAATTTTTTTGTCTGTGTGTAGAAATCAAGGTAGTAAAGTCTAATTTGCTTTGCAGGAATGTTGGTGGCATATAACTCTGATGTGCCCTCAACTGTCCCTGTGGGTATTTTTTCTGTTATTTTGTGAGTAAAGTTTTTCAGCTGGTGTGTTGTTTTTCTCCTTCCTCCCTTGAAAATAATCTAAGAGATATGGAAACTGTGGTATGAATTATTCTTCAGTTTCGCACAACTGAATTGAATAATTTTTACTATGGTTTTGGTCTTTGTTCTGCCTTCTTTTCTATTAAAACTCAATGTTAAACAGCTGTTTGACTTGCATGAGTGGTGCTTCTACTTTACTTCAAGACACTTAACCTGTGTTTAGTTATTCCTAGGGAAGGAAGGCATTCTTTCATGAAATCTGTAGGAACAGACCTAAACCATTTTTTGATGTAAGAAAATTTATACAAGTTGTGGATTTGCTATAGTGGGGAGGGTTTTGTTATTATGATGTCTGGTCCCATGGCTTGTTTTTCAGCATTCTGTGCTCATTATTTTTTTATGGTGGGGCTGGTGCTTTTTTGAGGCATTTCTTCATACAGTGCTTTGGATGTTTTGTCTTGACTGAAATTTCTCATTCCACCCCAGTATTCTGATTTCCTCCTTCACTGATTTTTTGGCTCTGATAGCATTGGGACAATTTTTTTTCTCTCCCTTTTTAGGTTTCTCTGTCTTTCTTCAAAATTCCAGCTTCCCATTTGGTATTTCTCTGTTCCATTCCCTCTGTGTGCTGCTCTGTGTTTTTTGTTGGTTTTATTTACTTGTGAAAACTCTAGAAGATGTTTAAGCTGTTAGCTGTCTTTTGTCCATTTTGCAGATAGTCTGTAGTGACTCTGAAAGTTATTTTGGAGTTAATACATGCCCTGCAAAACCAGTCATTTTAAGCATGCTCATTTCGCTTTAGATGGAGCATCTTTCACTGGCTATTTATATTGTTCAGTTTACTTTATATTTGTGTTCACAAACTCACAATTTTTGTTGTGGAAGACATATTAGAAGCATTTAATCTCTTATCACAAAAGCTATGTGTAATTACTTCATATTTTTTATGAAAATGTAAGTTCATTCTTACTTTTTTGTGTGTTGTGGTAGGGAGTAAGCTAAATGACAAACAAATGACACACAGTTCATAGGACAAAGTCTTCTTTTGTGTTCCTTCTGGACTGATAATCCATCATAGGTAATATTTAGTTATTTCTCTGCAAAGATATAAGTAGCTCCGCCATCTGAAATGCAGACTTGGGAGTACTGTGTTTCTGATGAAAGAGATTTTGGACCCAGTTTGACCTGTTTGGACCATTTAATGGTGATGGGGGTGTGTTAATTGCAAAAATACATACAGTGTGTTCTGTGAAGAGTCTTTTCTTTCCACATGACCTGCTCATCTATAAATAAGAAGATTAAATAAATTACAGGGAAGCGAATCTTTGAGATCTGTAGGATTAGAAGAAGATTGGCCATTGACTTCAAAGAGAACTAAGTGCTTTTGAACGTCTTGCCTTTGACATTATTTTTGCAAATGTTTGCATAGCTGGACAATGGTCAATATGCTACAAATCTCTGACAGCAGAGACTGACCCAAATTCTCTACCTTTGTGAGGGGAGGTTCACAGCTTTCAATTTGTGTTATCAGCAGAGAAGCTAGCTTCTGTTCTCTGAACTAAGGGTATCAATATTTGGAAAAACTTGTGAAATGTATGTCATTTTCCAGAAGATGTTTTAGAAAGCTACATGGGAAACCATTATAAACTATTAAGAAAAATGATGATTCAGAGATGTCTGTTTGTTGTGGCTTAACCCAGAGCTATTTGAGACACCACAGCTCCAGTGAGTAGGTTTTGTGCAAACTTTTGTACTGTTTAGTGGCTGATGACTCCACTTGGCTTGTCTTCTACTTCATTTTTAACCTCTGCACAACACTGGCAAAGGGAACGGTTATTCTGCATTAATCATTCCCTGACAGCGAAAAGGCAATCTGGGCATTTGGAAATGACACAGGAATTCTTGACCCTCACAGCAAAGCTCCCAGGGACTTTAGAGGGACCATGGCCATGCAGATGAGTCAACTCCTGTACTGTAAGGCAGTGTCTTGATGTGGACTCAATACCTACAGCACCCAAGATGACTGTCATTGTGCTGTGACTGTCAGCATCTGCTTTATGGTCACTACCCAAGCCCTGGCTCCAGAGAGAAAGTTCTTCCTCCTGCTCTGGCCCTTTTTACCCAGTACAGGTGGTACATCATTAGAGCTCCCTGTTCTCTTTGTCCCACAGAAACTGTCCACGTGACAAGGAAATACTGCCTTCTGGAGCACAAGGAAAACTCCAGATGAGTAGAAAAATCTTCCTCTTCCTGCATGTGAGGCCTGAGAAGCACCTAGCACTGAGGCCATGCTCCCAGAATGGGGATTAGGACTCAGTCAATTTGCTGCAGGCTGCTCGGTACTTTACTGGTATGACTTGGTGTCAGCGAGGGACTCCGCTCCTGACACAGCAACCCTGTCTGTGCAGAGGCCCAGCAGCCTTGTGTTTTTCCAGCAAAGCCACTGGAGAGCCCTGGTGAGGGGAGCTTTGCTGAGCACACAGGCAGCTCCTGCTGTGGCAGGGAGGACAGGAAGTGCTGCCCCAGAAGATGGAATATTTCATCTGCTTGGCGCTCTCTGTTCCCTGAGGTATCATGCGTGACACTTCCTTCTCTCATACTTTATTTGCAGGTTACACCATTACTCTCTGGAACGCTGGAGTCAGCAGACTTGATTTTCATGTGATGTTTACATACTCTTCTTATCACCTTGGGTATTACTTCACTTTCTTATCTTGGATGTGCTTGGTACATGAAGGTATCTGACCTCCCTTCTGCTTCCCTCCTCTTGCCTTCCTTTGTTGGTAGCTGCAGCTGTAACTTCTACATTTTCTTTCCATAAGAAACTCTTCTCATTTAATTTCTTCTTTTTCAGTCCTATTGTAGTTTGTACAGGTTTCTGCTTGCCTGGAAAGTTGTTCCTAAAATCTCCGTTGTCCCTACAGGTAGCGTGGGTCTTGGCCTATATATGCATCCCCAATGTATATATAACCAACATGTACATCTGACCTGATTATTCATAGGATCATATGATAGAGAAACTGGTGGTAAGGGAAGGTCATAGTCCCCTGTCTATTTTTCCAAAAACTTCTGACTGTTTGTTGCCATGGATTCCTACTTGTCTAGTTTTAAACATCTCTTTCATGTCATCAGTTTATAACCCAATTTAATGACTTTGACTGTTTGGAAAGGTTTTTTTTTCCCTGATAAGAAGCTCGACTTTTCCTCTCTCACTTTTTACCTATTTTTGCATTCTCCAGAATAAGGTTTCTACTATTGCACTTAAAGTCTTCCAGCGTTTTTGTAGGTGGCTTTATGTCCTGCTGTCCTTGTAATCTGTTAGCCAAGATATTCATATTTCATTCTTTTACTGCTTCCTTACATGTCAATCCTTTCATCCCAGATCCTTGCTGTAGTCTTTTATGATGTCCCTGTAACTTGTAAATTATCTCTGGTGTATGGAAAGACTGCTGTACTGGAGATATGAACCAGCCTCTCAACTTGTGTGAGTAGCATCATTAGACTGAAAGACCAGTGTCAATTTAAAAGCTCTGCAAATAGGGCTGTATGTTTTCAGTATCTGAAAATTAGGGGCCCTAGCCTATATTCATTTTATGTCAAAATTTCCCTGAGTTCATTTGGATTTTTATGTCTATAAAGGAGGCTCAATTTGCCTTTAGTGTTGGATGTTACATATATTACAGGGCCAGAAGAGACTGCTCTGATCCTTCTCAAAATCCCCTCATTTAATATATCCAAGGATCACACTTGTTGACCACAGTGTTGAATTGGAAAGCCACATTCACTTGATTAGCCGTCAGGAGCTCAAATCTTTTTCAGCTGCTGCTTCCACAGTAGATTCCCCCTCCGCTTAGTATGGCCTCTGCCTCATTTTATTGCTAGATGGATGAGCCTACAGCTGGCTGTCTTGAATGAAACATTGTCTTTTCCATGTTCCTTCCCAAGTGATCCAAATTCAGTGGCAACCTCATCTTGTCATTATTTTGTGTTAGCTCAGATTTTATTTCAGTGCCATATTTTACTGCTAGGCTTCTTTATATTTTTTCCCCAGTAATGTTAATAGTTTGTGCAAAAACCTCACTTCCAATTACGCTGACACTTTCTTACATGCTTCCTAGTTTGGCTGTTCCTTGACAAGTGTAGTATAAATTTGGCATCAGCTTTGGTGCCAGCAATGTAGTGTGTCCCTGGAGGCTGGCAGGCACCAGTGCCTCCCTTTTCTTCGTAATCAGATACTGCGAATCACCAGCCCCGTGCAACGTAGGTGCTGTCTCCCACCGCTGCTCCACCCTGCTGTCCCTGCCCAGCACCCACTGACATTTCTCTGACTACCCAGGACACCTATTTGTCCGTCCTCTCTTGCAGCATTTTGTTTTCGTCCGGTCCTCTGGAATTTCCATCGTATTCTAAAACAGCTCAACACATGAGCATGAACACTTCATCCAAACCTTTTGTACAGTTTTTGGATGCAAGTTTTCCATACCTGTTTTTGGTTTTGTTTTTCAAAAATGACTTGTTTTAGTAGCTGTTTAACCTCCCCCCCCCCCTTTTTTTTTGTGAAATGGTAAGTATTTCCTTGTGACAGGAGAGAAATTTGTCTCTGGCTTTTTCTCAGCTATAAGATGTAGTTATACTGCATATTTCTTGGTTTTGTATGTTACTAACAATAATTGAATTTTTGTCTGGGACTGGAATGCCTCTGTTACTAGGATTCCTTTCACTCTTAGCACTCTTAAGAAATCTCCTTACTATCTTGAGCTCTCCATGCCACTGATTTATTTTATGTCCTTTTGTCGTGCTAGGAAATTTCTATAAACCTGGCTTGTCATTTAGTTTCCTACCTATCAACTTCCTTCTTATTTACAGTAGAATTTATGCACTTTATTTTGAACATTAAGAAGGAAGAAATTTTTTTAGGTAAAATTCTTTAATGCTGTTTTTCTTAACATTCTAACTGAAGGTTCCCTTCTCTGTCAGTTTCCTCTGCCCACGAGGAACAATTCTGACAACATGCATTTGGGGAGAGTAAGTTTATTAGTCTCTGGCACCACATCTTCATCTTTTTTTTTTTTTCCTTTCCTTTCCTTCCAGTTCTCTGCTATTCCTGGTACACTTGAACATCAGATAACAAACAGACCACTAAGTGAGATCACTCCTGTTTTTGTGGGTTTTTTTCTCCTTGTTTGAGTTCATTATTTCTCCTAACTTGTCAGCATGAGCATCAGTAAGGAGATAGGCACAGCAGGAAGCAGGAGTTGTGCTGTAGGGATTATGCTCCAGGGGACGCTGCATGCTGTTTTCCGATATGATTAATCAGGTGAAATGCACAGAGCTTTGTAGTCTGAAGAAATCTGTTTTGAAAGGGGGTCTGTTTGGTTACCACTGAGTTAGGAAGGTGAGGATTTCCCCCTGCCCCCACAGGGAGAGATTTCAACAATTAAAGGACAAGGGGGAAATATTTGTAAGTAATACTAAGGCACAAAAGTGGGAAAGGTAGGCAGGTTTAGCTATCAGGCTTTGATTTGTATGCTGCAGATCTGTGGATGGAGTGCAGTAGGGCTCTTGTAGCCTGAGGCAAATGCAGGCTGTGAATGGCCCTGGGCAGAGCTCTGGGGTGGGAGGACTTGGCTTTTGGAGGGCAGTGGTATCGCCCCCAAGCCCCACTGTACCCAGAAACCTGCTGGGCAAATGTGGCCATGGGGAGCCATGGCCAGCATGTGCAGGAGGAAGGATGCATCGGTCCTGCTCCACATGAGAAGGCCCCAGCTTTAGGTTGGTTGGTTGGTTTTCAAAGGTGAAAAGAATGAAAAAACCAAACTGTGGCACTGTGATGACACAAGGCTCACAAACCCCACACCGTGGCAGCAGTGGCCACGCCCCCTGTGGATTAGGATTTCATTTAGAGGGTCTTCATATAGTTAGGCAATATAGTCTAGTGGCACTTTGCAGGGCTGAAGTAACTACAAGGAGAAATCAAAACATTGGGAAGGCCTGTTGGGAAATAGGGCCTCAAGAGGCCCTGTAGGAGATGTAGACGTGCCTGGCCCCAGTCATCTTTCTGGTATGCTGATCTTGGAGGGTCTCTCTGTAAGGAGAGCCCATGCTGGGGTCAGGATACTCTGATTTACCCAGGAAGTGCCCCTGGTGCTTTCATTCCCAGTGCCACTGAACAACAGCGTAGGCTATCCTGAAAGCCATCCACCGGAAAGTTTTGTTATTAAACACAGGTTAATTGCTTCTTTATTTGAAGGACTGGAATAGGGGCACTTCCAAGAGTCAGGAACAGCTCAGCAAAAAGGATTAGTAGTGTCCTATCGTTTGTTTTGGCATGTGCAGAAGTAAAAAATAAAAATTCTTGGATGTGGCCCAGTTTAATTTTAGGTCAGGGAAAGCTCTATATTCTTCCAACCTGGCTATTTTAATTGTATTATGAAAATATCCCTGCACGTTTGGCCACGTTGTGACCAGACCAACTTCACTGTAAAATGTGTCATCTATTTAAGGTTTTTTTTAAAGGGAGAAATATGGAAATGAACAGCTCTGCTTTCTTTAGCTCTCTAAAGTACAAAACCATTTTTATTTTAAATTTGTAAAAAGAATTATTTCTCTCACGTGGGACTCTCTCTGCCAAACTAGGCACCTCAGCACAGTTAAAGACATAAACCTTTCCAAATGCTTCTAGGTAGCTTGAAGTGAGATCATGTGGGTGCCATGTCTTTCATTATAAAGTATTATAGGAAGAACACTGATGAGAACAAAAAAATCTTCTGTTTTGAGAGGAAACGCCTTTACATATACACTGACAGGAGTAGAAGGGGCCAATGAGAAAATACAAATGATTAATAGTTTTTAATAAATATTTACAATATGTATTTTAGCAGGACTGTACAAGTATAAACCAGTTCCTTTGCCACCTGCAAAGAAATTGTCTGATTTTGTTTTTAATACCTATGCGTAGGTAGTACAGGAAATTTTTACTACTTATGTGAATCCTAATACATGGAAATATTTTTATTGCTGTATCCATTTGGAAACTCTGTAATTGTGCTGGAAAAAAAAGAAATATTGGGCAGACTGAGGTAGTACTCGTATGATTATTTCTAACATGCCTAAAACTTTTTGGATCCCTGTTCCTAAAGAGATCACTGGACTTCCTGGGTTCTGTTTAGTTTTCTTGGGGTTTTGTTTGTTTATTAATAGGGGACTGGGAGGTGTATTTGGTGTAAACCATCAATGCAAATAGCTCTTCAGCAAACTTTTCCATTAGTTTGACAAAGAAGTTCATGGTTTTGTAGTGGTATGATTTTTAAAAGATTTGGTTCTGTTCAGTGATTAACGTGGAACAGTTGGTCCTTTCTTACCTTTGTCTTTTAAAGTTCTCATAGGTAAGAAAGTGACAATAAATCACAGCATCCACTGAGTACAAAGAGAAATTCTTTGTCAGATTTATACACCTACTCCCTGACTTTCTGTGCAGAGGATCTTGGCTCTCAGTGATACATGCAGAAGATTTCCTAAAGTGAAGCAGCTATCAGTACACTAGAAAGTGAGAAATCTCAGTTGAGCGCAAGTGATGGTTCAGCAATACAGACTGAAAAACTGCTGAATCTGCTCCCTCCATAGCAAACTGCTGGGTAACACATTACTCAATGTGGTCTTCACTGACCGTGTAGTACTGCTGAAAAAAAAAACCCAGCAATTTTTTTTTTGGTGAGAGAGGTCCAATGCATGTGTACAGCTATGAGCATGAAAATGTGTCCGCAAAACCAACAGAGGTGTCTGTACTGTTGGGTCCAGCAGAACTTGGATCTGGTCTTCAGCGGCTCTTGGTGTCAGCTAACAGTGTGCGCACAAGGAACACAACTGTGCCTATAGGATTGGTTCTATGGTTTGTTTCAAGTGCAAATCACAAGTGGCTCTGAGGCAAACAGGAGGACAATGGTAAAGCAAGTAATACATCAAGATACTCAAATATCAAGGCTGATGTAAGTGTTCCCAAGTCTCGATGGCTGCATTTGTGCTTATTTGACATTGATATAAAAGACAGTGTACAGTCAGACCAGGGGAGAATACAGACTTGACAGTTTCATTGGCCAAGTCAATTCATTTTGAGAAGTCATTAGTCATTGGGCCTAAGTCATCCTGAAAGCTTCATGTTTTAAATATGAATCAATACACAGTGGTCTCAAAATGTTCTGGACAGCACTTGGGAGGGAAAGTTAGCATGCACATTCTGCATGAGAAATAGAAAATATAATTATTTAAATCAGGCATAAACAATGTTGTGGGTGGGTTCAGTTTTGCAGAAGTATCATGCCTGGGATTTTGCATTTCATTTTAGTTCATAAGGCAGCTCCTCAGCTAGTGGACATCAAAAGTATTCCGCTGTGATCAGTAGAAGGATCACAGATTTCTCCAGCTCATGATGTTAACTTGAACACCTGCTGAGGAGATAGTTTGGCCCATCACTGAAACAGACATGGGTAAATACATTTTCCAAAAGCAAGCGAGAGACGGGTGTTTTGAGTTCTTCTTACCAATTATAGGCCTAAAGTGTAAAAAACCATGGGTCACTGGTTCTGATTTTGAACTTTCCATTCATAAGAGAAAGTCTGAGCTCTCCGAGGATATACTAACACATGGAAACCAATTATTTGCTCTCATTTTAGCTCTACAGGGTATCAAAAAGTAAAATAACACAACACACTCTGGCTTCAAGGCACGTAAAATAAAACATGTGCCCAGTACTGTATACACAGAGTGAAGAAAATGTTTCAGGAGAAAGGCAGCACTTTAGTATTTGACATTGGTAAATAAACATTGTGGTAACTTTGACCAAGAAAGACTGTGATTTTTTCATTCACACGTGACGAATATTATTCTTTTATGCCACTGTTTCACTAACACTACACCACGTATGACACTCCAGGATAATCAGCCAACGAGGTATATTTTAAGTGAGATGAAAGAAAGGCAGCATGGCAGTGTAAATACCCAAGCTTGTAAGTGAGCTGTGTGCTTTATGTGCAATGGCTATTTCTGGGGTCCAAGGTCAGCAGCTCTTGCTGTGAGCGGAGGATGCCACATGCCGGGGGACTTGGAGGAAAAACTGCTGTCTCCTAGGATTGTTACCTGTGTCGGAGAGGAGGGCTGGGGCAGGTGGATTGTGCAAAGCTGAAAGGAGACTTTTCTTCATTCTTGGAAACTTCTCTGCCCCACCTCCATCTGGGCATGGGGAAACTTAGAGGTCCAGGGTGGGATCCCAGAGGGATTTGCCAAGAACTAGGCAGGCCTGCAGTTGGGATGCATCAATAGCCTACATCAGTGTCCATGAGCTGGTACTTGGGGATTGGAAGTAGGATGGATAACCAGAGATCCCAGCCACCAGGAAGCTACAGAAACACATGCCTGTGTTGCCACATCACTCTAGTAGGCGCAAAACTGGGTTGGAGTATCTAGGCAAGCTGCTCTCACTCCTGTAGCTCCCTTTGATGTGCACAGAATTAACTGCCCATAGTTCAGCAGCATTTTCAAGGAGCCTTATCACGAAGTGCAGCTCTAATGCTAGGCCAGGGTTGTCCACCTCTCCCAGGCTCCCTGCTCACTTGTGCAAGGTCTGGCAATGAGGCGGTGCAGCTGCTGGCAGCTCCAGTGCCTGGGGAGGAAAGATTTGGGTCTTCAACTTTGAATGCCCAGCACTGTCATTCAGAAGGACCCTGTTCTCCACCTTGCTTGAAGCCAACCAGCTTGCTCTATTCAGAGAAAATGTTATTGTGTTTTTTAATGAAAAAAAATCTTTGCTGACCAAACAGGTTTGCCTGTGTTCTGCTAGCTCTAGTAACACTGCCGTGTGGAAAGCGATCAGCCCTGGAGTTTTAATAATATGTGGAGCTTTGCTTTGCTTTGCAAGCGGACAGGATTGTAATAGTGTCTGCTGAAACTATTCGTGCCAAAACAAACACCAGGAGAGATTTCTTTTCCGTGTACCAAAGTCTCACTTCAGGATTTGCCAGGGAACACATTTTACTTTTCCTGTCTTCTCTTCTGCCTGTGCCAGACAAATAAAGAAGGCACTGCAGATAGGTAACTAGCCGTCAGCATCTTGGTACTGGAGGACTGCCTGACAAGCTGTGGGCTGCAATCATTTATGCAGTTTCTCTGTATGTTCGGGAAGGGCTTTACTCTTTCGTTTCAGCGCTTTTATAAGAACTCAGGGCTGGGGCCTGCATTTTTCTGTGGTAAGCTCACAAAGTTGAATTCCCCTCAGACTTGCAAACCTTGGCCACATTCGTATTTTACGTGAGCCACTCTGCGCAGCTGATTCTTCTGGTGTTTATTTTTCTTGATTTGAAATAATTCTTATTTCCCTCTGAGGAAACCTTGCCTGTTAATGACTGCTAGCTGTAACATGCCGGCAACTATCCTCAGGTCTTCTCCCATGGCTCTGTCTCACCTCATCCATCACCCCCAGACATAAGGTCAGAGGTTGCTATGAAGTGGGGGAAAAAAATCATGCTTTTGAGGAATTCAATTGTTTTGCTTAAAAACTTTGTCCTGAGGTTAGCTATTCAGGCTTTCTTGACTCAAGTGGTCTTCTCTCCTGTAGGAACGGAGACCCAAAATTTCCCAGTGGTGAGGTCATAGCTTTGGGCATACATGCTACCATACTGACTGATGATAATTAGGAGATGCTCTGTGCAGTTGTGCCACTGTATTTATCCTTGTGTCTTTGAGGGGGTGTGTATGTATCTCTGTGTATGTGTAGTTACAAATGTCTGTGAAAGTGAGATGAGAAACCTGGATCCAGATCTGTCCCTCACAGCCGCATGGGTTTGCCCCTCCAAAGCTGCACCCAGAGCCTGAATCCAAGCCCAGGAGGAATTGGAGAGGAGTCGGTTCTCCCCCCGACCAAGACGGGGAAGTAGCTGAGAACGGCAGTGAGCTAACAGTATGTTTCAGAGTTACAGATGGATGAGACAGACTTTTCCCCATAAATTGAAGCAGGCTCAGGCTGTTTTGGAGACTCACACATGGTTAGAAGAGGCAGTAGGTAACATCTAGGATGCCACGAAAAAACTCAGACTTGTGACATTTGCATTTTAGTGTTGTAGAGCAGAGTATTTAGATTACTTTTGACTGATGCTGACCTATTTTGCGGGTTTGACTAGGCTAGCTGGCCTTCTCAACTTCTGGGTTACCATCAGCCACAGGAAGCGTAAAATACCGCAAGCGTACATCATATTTAGCCGTTTCATTTGTCAGTCATTCCCAGAAAATGCTGTCATCCATGCAGATGGATCAGTATAGCACGGATGTAGGCCATGTTCTCTAATTTCCCCCAGATCCTTTACCTTATCAGGAATAGGAAATTCCCTGAGTTACTTTTCAGTCATAAATAACGTAAAATTTCAAAATGCTTTACTGAGTTGCAAACTCAAAGTACCATTCTCATTTGACTATGAAATTTGCAGCTGAAGCTTACTTTTGAGCCCACCAGCCCTGTGTTTCAAGATGTTTACCTTCAGGAAAAGCTCCCAGCTTTCTAGGAGAAGAAGCTCAGAGAGAGCATTTTGCATCCATGCAAAACATCAGATTATTCTGGATACCAACCAGCAACCTTTGCCTGAGTAGCCATTGCTCCTAAGGTGATGAATGGTCACTTCTCTTTGATTGGACTTGCCAGTGATGACCTTGGTGGCTATCCTATATTATTTGAGAACATACATATGAGCCTTCTTGAAACATAAGGGACTCGTATGTCCTCTCCAAGTCTTTGATAAGAATTCAGATTTACCATCCACTACCTTAATGGAAAAAGACACTTGTGATGCCTCATGAGATAAAAGAAATCCCACCATGATCTGATATTATTTAATCTGACTGTGAAGATAAGTCCTCCATTCCCACTTCTGTCTTCTCCTCTTTTTTCTCCATGTGGGGTAGTAATTATTTTTCCTTCTCCATTTTTTTGTCATGCAGCTAGACCAATTGCTTCTTGATCACTGCTAAGCTGCTGGTGTCCAACATAGATACGTATTTATATTTAATATTACCTGTTTTCACCTAAATGTTGGAAGACAACCTGAATCAAACTAAACACTGTCATCTAAACATCAACTAAACATCAAATTTTCTACCTCCTGTAGTCTGCTCACATCAAGAGATGCTTTCTTCTTTCTTTTGTCATAAGTCATGCTGCTCTCTCCGATGGCTTGGTCCTTGATTTATGAAAATCCACATAGTTCAAAAGTGTTACAAAGGAAACGTCATGTCAATAGCTAGGTGCAACACAACAAACACTTGGAAGTTAAGCATGTACTAACAGATGATGTATACAGGTGTTGAACACTCAGCAGATGGTGTCCAGCTTCTGATTCCACTGAAGTTTCTGTTACGTTCACTAAAATTGGAATTTGACACAAATAATCTTTTAAGTTTTCAAAGGAACTGAAGGTTCTCTCAAGCTGAAATGCAGGTAACAGAGAACAAGGACTGATAATATTTATACAAACTGTCAAGTTGAAGGAATTTTTGATCCATAATTTTGTTGTTGTTGTTTTTTTTTTTTTTTAAATGAGCTGGGCAATTTTTGTCTTCCTTTGAACTGATAAAGTGGCCTGGAGAAGGTGAAGAAGATCTGTTAAGTTTCTTATAGATAACCAGTTGCAGAACCATCTTTAAAAGAAAGAAATTCCTTCAGGATATGAGGTGGAAATTACAATACATTATTTTTGTTGACCCAAATTACCTCTTTAATTAGCTCTTTAATATGGCTTCTTCTTAAAAGAGAAGTTTGAAGAAGCTCTGCTACTGGAAATCTTGTGACTGTATGAGGACAGTGCTGGAGTATTGCCATGGTACTTTGACACATTATCATCCTAGTAAATGATCCAAGTGTTGAAATTCAGTGTGGAGTGATGGCTTTTGCAAAACTTTGCCATGTGTTTCAGCCCTCCTGGCAAGCACAGCATTATCTGATGGAATGTTGCTTAGAGAGGAATGGAAGGAGACAAGGGAAAAGAGAATGTGGGCTTTGTATGAGCTACAGTATTTGAACTAAAGCTGTAGCTGAATAAAAGGTTGCCTGTAAGTTTACAAACATACAATTAAGACCCTTACTGTTATCTCAATCCTTTTTCTTGCCTTATAATTTTATGGTAAAAAGCATTACTGTTGTTTTTGGACTTTCATAATAACTCTAGTAGCCACAGAGAGAACCAAATGTTGTTTGTTTATTTATTTGTGAAGCAAATTGTGCCCCTCTGCAGACTTCACTGTGTAATTTGGACTGGCTTCACAGTTTACAAGAATGCACACACTGGTTTAAGTACTCCCCTCTCCCTGGAATTAGAAGACGAAGTAGCAGAATTGCCATGCAAGTGGCTATGATTTTAGTGCAACAGTTGCAGCTCATTATATCTCCCAAAGTCAGAAATAATTTGTAACAACAGAGTCCTGCACTCGAATCTGCAGTCTGTGCCTTTAATGAATAAAACATGACTGTCAGAATTAAAAGGGATAGAGTTACGGTAACACACTCTGAGTACTGTTGAGTGTGATTCAATAAAATTATGGATTTCTCTCCGTTTATCACTTGTGGTTCATTTTGTTTAACAAATACAGTAGTCAGTTTTCGGTTACACTGGTTGCCTACCCAGAGCAGACAGCCTTTGAAATGTACTCCTTGACATTTTCATTTGGTTTCTGTGTGTTTGCATGCTGCTTTTATATGTATTTTCCTGGTTGCACAGTATAGATACCATTCAGCAGCACAGCCACAGTTGCCAGTGGACATCTTCATAATTTCTGCTTACATTTGCATTTGCCTCAGCCTCACCCAGCTGAAAAATGCACTCTGTGCCTCCAAATGATGGTGTTTGGAAATCTGGCCAGGGCCCTCTTCAGTGCCAGGCAAAACTCAAATCTGACCCTGAAAACTTGCTGAGTTATAAGTTCATATCAGATGAAAACAACCCAGCTTTGCTCTAATTAATTGTTATGTGTGCTGGTGGCGAGATTTAAGATATATGCAACTACTTTGTATTGATCATACCAGTATCATCTCAATTGAGCATGAAGGGGGAAATCTCAATCTAGAATGAAATGGTGTCCATTAAGACCAGCAAAGTGAATTTTTTATACCAAAGGAAATCTACGTCACAGTAGGTAGATTTCTGCCTCATTCCATGGGAGGGTGCAATGGGGTGATGGTGTCCCCTTCCAGCTCCTGGTGCAGGGCTGGCTCTGGTCCCTGTGGGGTTCCAGCTAACCTGTGGAGTAAGGCTGTGTAGGAGAAAAGACCTTATCTACCCCTCACACCCCTGGCCCCCTCGCAATCTCATCTGGTCAAGTGCAGTGGAGATGTTATGACTTGGATCCTGCACCAGGGTCCATGGCTTATGGGGACAAACCTTGCCTGAGGAGCAGACTGAACCTCCAGAGCCTCAAATACGTCCATTAGCTTTGCTTTCTTCCTGCCTTATTCCTCACTGCTCAGCTGCATATGAGTGCCTCCGGGATTCCAACTTCTGGGCATCTGCATGCATTCCTGTGCCTCGGAAAAGCCTGTGCAGGGAGCCAAAGCCTCTGCTAAAAGTCTCTGAGGATTTGGCTTGCTGTGAAGGACTGTGTAGGATGGATGCTATGGTTTTTATGAAAGAGTATTAAACAAGTGAAAAGTAAAGGCATGAATGCTTGTGTATATGTGCATATGTGTAGGAAAGAGAGAAAGCATCAGTGTTGGCATCCCTCATTTGAAGTACTGCCATGTCCTGGGTTCAGCTGATGCTCAGCAGTGCCTTCCCATTGACCTCAAGCACTAATGCCAGCTGAGGATCTAGCCTAGCTCTCAGACCTTTTGCACATTTCCACCACCAGTGCACAAAATAACTTTTCTGTAAACACTGGCACAGGCACACAGTGTAGTGGGTGTATAGGCAGTCCGGTTTTCAGTGTGCACCGATGTGCACTGTGGGCAACTGGATCATGTGGAAAAGGGGGCTGAAAGAGAGAGGCAAAGCGGTTTCTCAGACACCAAATAGGACTTTCTGGTGTTTTGCCTTCTACCCTTGTTTAGTTTACACTTGCTGTCAATGAAAGTGCTGACATTACTCCAGGAGGGCTTGTTTCCAGTTGTGCCTGTGCTGATGGACGAGATCGAAGCAGGTCAGCTCAGCTTTATCATGTCCTTCAACAGTGTCTGTAATGAGGCAGGGAGGAACACACTGGGAATTCAAGGAGCAGAGGTTTTTATCTCTGCTCTTTGATGCTTGGTTGGCAATACCACAGGAAAATAAAAAGCTATATAAACAGAAAGCACTTTTAAGGTGGTTATACCACACCTTAATGCTACTTCTATCTGCTTGTGCTACAGATCTGCAGGAGGCACTTAGGGCATTAAAAAGAAAACTCATAGGAGCAAACATGTAGGGGAACATTTGTAACATGCTTCATTTTCTATGAAAGCAAATGGTAAGCAGGCAAAACCATTGCTGACAGGATTAAAGACATGCTGGTAGCAGCATCTGAGTTGTTTTGAAACGCCTGGGGAATCAGGCATATAAAATGAAATGTGTCATCCCAGGTCATCTTCTCTTTAGGACTGCTTCTCCCTTTCAGACTCATTGTGCTTGGGACAGCCAGCCAGTCCTGCTGCGGCTTTTTGGACTGTCAGTCTGTCTGCTCTCTCTTTTTCTTCTAGGTGCTGATGCCCGCTGTGGTTCCCGTTTTTTTTCACTTATTTCTGAGGACTCTGTACACTCCTATAGAGGAACAGGCCAGCTCTGAAAACAAATGTATGTGGTATTTGTTCTTCAGGGTTACAGACGTAATTTTCTGCGTTGAGGATGTGGGTGGCATCACTATTTGCACATGTTCTTTGTCACTTTTTTGTATACTTAATTATCCATCCTCCCTTTGTGAATTTACAGGGAAAAACTCTGTTTTGCGGTTTGTGGTATAAAAGAAAAATGGTGTAAGAGTCCCACAATTCTGGTTTAATATATACTAGAAAGGTTTCGTTAGGGATCCTGTGAATCTCCTATTTTACATCTTTCTTTTTTATGGACAGGTAGTGTGAATACCACTGAAATAAATTTCAAAGAAAACCAGCTATGCCGTGGCTAATTTTCCTCCCCACTATATCAGTGTGACCATGGATAAATAGGTTTGTCACTTGTTTTAAAGAAAAATGCTTCAGAATTCAAGGGGAGGATGGTAGGGGAAATAATTTTCAAGGGTCTTTTCACTGTAAGCCTGGGCACGTGTACAGAAAATGCTGTGTAATGTAATCACTGTATCTTAAAATACTCAGTAATCAGTAGTTGGAGCAGAGAATGTAGCCCAAATGCTCTTCAGATGCAAGTGGAGGAATAGCTAAAAACCAGCATGCTCCATTACAATTACATTTAGGAAAATGTTTTGCCATGTCTGGCTGACCATGTTCTTAAACTAGAGGACACACGACTTCCTACCATTTCCTCTCACATAGTTGAGACCAGCACCTGGCTGTGGGTAACGGTGGAGAAAGGAAAGTAACACAGATGGAAAAAGGAGAACACTGTGAAGACATGCCAGACGCGATGACCTTATTTGCTTTTTTTCCCGAATTTCTTTCTTTGGGCTGCAGCCGCCTCCTGCAATCTGCTGCTAAGGGACTCAGGACAGCAACAGCAGGAAATTCCTCCAGGCTTTCCTCCAGCTGTGATTGCTGGTGCCCCTTCTTACCTAGAGATCGGTGCTGTGCACCAGGTCTGTGCCTACGGGTAGCAGTATGAATTGCGCCTAGAAATAAGCATTGCTGCATGGAGAAAGCTTTCGTGTGGAGCAGCCCTCCACTTGGGCGACATCGGTTGCCAAGTAAGTGTCATCGCAGTTTGTTACTCATTACGTTGGCTCCCCGTGAAATATGAAGTCGTGTTCAATGTGTCAGTGTTAATCTCCAGGATCCTCAAAGGACTTGGCAGAGCTGGCCGAGGCAGTGCCTCCCTCATGGGAGTGATGTCCTGGAACAGCTGCTTTCCCCAGAAACTATGAAGATGTCACTTTTGAGGCCGATGGTGGAAGTGAGGGGGAGAGAGGGGCCTTTGTGGCTTTCGAGATGTCCTGGCTTCCAGGTGGGAAGGTTAGAAAGGCTGGGACCTCGCGATGCACGGCACAGCATGGACCCCCTGGCTCATAGACACAGCTCACCATGGGAGGGGGCCTCACAGAGATAGAGGTGAAAGGAAGAGTGGCATAGAGAATTCAAGAAAAAGGAAAGGAATTTAAATATTTGCGAAAGATAGACATCCCATGTAGCCAGTTTGGAAGATGAGTATCTACATTTTATGTTACTTCTCTGTATTTTGGTATTTACAAAAGCATCTGGTTTTCAGAAGTGGTAAAAGCTCAGAATCGATACAATGATCTCAAATATTCAGTATAACATCAGGCACACCCTTTGGAAAAGCTCACTCTTACTCTAATTCTGTAGCTCAGCCAGTGTCAGAAAATGCTCTTTGGAGCAGTTTGTTTCTTTGGAGGCATTCAACTACTCTGGTTCTTTTTTATTAGTAGGTAGACTCAGGGAAGAAATCCTCAAGTTGGTGGAGTCATGGCTCAGCTTTCATTCATTTTCCTTGTATCAACTGTTCTTCCAGGCAGAAAATATTTGCTTGTTGCTATGTGAAGACCTATTACACAGAAATTTGAGCTTTGTCCTATTAGAGTTGGAAAGCTGATGCATTGCAGATACAGCATCAAGAAGCCAAATGTGCTACTGAAGAGTTAAACACTTGTTTTGTGTGCTTCAGCTGAAAAAAAGGACTGAGTGGCTTTTATTAATAATGTGGATTTAATTATGGATCTGAAAGTTGGAAAAAAGTAATAAAGGAAAAAAATTTGGATAAAAACCAAACACACCTAAAAAGTTTTATGTTGTTAAGATCCTGAAGGGAAACAGAGATGTGAGATACCGTCATGGGGAGAGACGCTTGTGGCAAGTCAGGAACAAATATGAAAACACAGTACATAAAATATCTCCCAGAGACCTGAAGTAAAGTGTCTCCATGGTAAGTGGGTATTTGAGCTCTTCAAGGCAGGGACTGTCTCTTACTTTGTTTTTGACCAGGAGCGAAAATGATGGGGACCTGATTTCTGCTTTCCAGGTGGGGTCTTAAAGACAGCCATAATGTAAGTAATGAGTAATATTAATAACTCCTGAATGTGAATCTGCAGCCCTTGATGATAAGAGAAGCATTGTTGACTTCTGAGAAGGTTTGCTGGCCATCTGTGGACAATCTAGACATCTGGTTGCACTGCAAGAAGATCAAGTGGAAAGCCAGGTCCCCTGTTTTGCATTTAATTACTGCTAAGAAGTTGTAACAAGTGCACTGTGATGCAACCTTTGCAAGTGTCGCTGGTGATTAGACTATTGCAGTACTATTTCAATAAAGCAATATGAGGCTACATCTTAGATTTATTTGGAAAATACCAATGCAGAATTTGGCAGCTTGGTTTTGGTTTTGCTTCCAGGACACATTTCTCATGGAGCTCGTGATGTAAATGCTTTGCTGTTCATTCTGCAGGTTGCTGGGTAGAGTTTGCCCTTTAAACAGCCTGGGACCTATCTTTTGGCCAGCCACCCCTCCTTTCTGTGCTGGAGTGCCATGGCAGAGGTAGGAAGGATTTAAGAGACTCATCTGGAAGTACAGAAGAGGTTAAAACCAGAGGACTTTCCTATAAGGATACCAGCCTTGGCCCTTGTTCCCAGCTCTGGATTTGGAAAACTCTAATTTATTGAACTTAAATGTGTGTTCAAAGGCCTGTTAATTTCTTAGCCTTTTGAGAGCATAGAAAGATTTGCCAGTGGGGCACACTCAATAAAACTGGTGGGTGCTTGAGTAATCCCCAATTTCGGGAGGGTCAATATGGCCTTTGTAAAAGGAAGCTTGACCCTACAAACCTGATGATAACATTCTTGAAAGAGACTTAGAAGCACGTGGATAAGGGTCATCCCATTGGCTGATTATTGTTAGCTTTCCAGAGATTTTTGACAGACTTTTTCAACAAAAACTTTGAGGAACCTAACATAAGACAGAAGATCCTTACATGGATAAATACTTGATAAAAGGTAAGAAATGGGATGTATGAATAAATCACCAATTCTTGGAGCAGACTGAGGTCAGCAGGGGGATTAAATGGTGATCTGTGTTGGGACCTTTCATGTTCAGTGGGCAGCGACATAAGAAAATTTGCTGATGAAACTGAATTACTCAAACCAGCAAAGATGAAGGACATCTGTGAAGACTTGTAGAAGGATCTGCTGGATGGCACTCAAGTTAGATAAAAATAAAGTGATACAAATGAGGGAAAAAACGGTCTTAACCTGTTAAATGGTGATTTCTGAGCTGACTGTTACAACTCAGGATTGAGACGGTGGGTACACAACAGATCCGTGAAAATATCAGCTCAATAATCAACAGAAGTCGAGGAAGCGTATAAAATAGTAGCAGTTATTAGGGGAGAAAACAAAACAGAGAGCATCATTTTGCCATTCACTTAAATCCATAAGTCTCTCAATTGTTTTAGTTCTTTCATATTGCAAAGGGTGCAGCAGAACTGGAAAAGAGCCAGAGAAGGTCAGCAAGGGTACCGAGCATCTTTCTAATGAGTTGTCACTAATGATGTTAGGGACACCCCACAAGGTCAGTGAAGTGGGTCTGCCCTAGCGTGCTGGGCCTTTCCCAGGCTCAGCTGAGGCTATGGCTGGGGCTAGCTCCTGCCTATTTGTTTTAGACTTGTCCCAGAGTGCTGCTGTGAAAGGCACTGGGTTTTAGTGGATTTGAGGAGAAGGCTGTAAAAATAAACAGAAATAATCTTGTTGAAAGTATCCACTCCACTACGTAGTGGCAGAATCAGCCCTCCTGTAAACAGATCCAGTTTCTTTTTTCAAAATCTTCTTCTTAAAAGCTAGTTGTCCACATCACTTCTCAGCCACAATCTCACTACCGTAAACGAATAGCATGTAAAGCCTAGGAAGAGTGTGTGAACAAGATTTTACACTAGACTGCATCTCTTCCTTACAAACCAGCAAGCTGCAGCTGCAGAAGTGAAGTTTTATGTCTCTTCTTGTAGTAGAAAAAGGAAAAATCTCAGTGCAATCAGCCATGTCTGGCGGACAGGAGAGACAGAGGAGGGAGAGCCATTTTCAAGGTAAAATGCCATCAGTTATACTGCCAAGATCTAAGGTCCCAGATGCAGAGGGAATGCATTTCCCACTCCTCCTTTTTTTTCAGCTTGCAGCCTCTCTCTTTTGTTTTTTAAATTAATCTTTGGCAGTAACATAACCCCTGGAATCCTGCCATTTACTGCTTTAAAAATTTCTCTTGAAAAGAGGGAGGGAGGCAGGGAGAAAGCGAGGGGTAGAGGGAGTATAAAAACATAATGGAGCTGATTGCAAGGGTACATAACTAACATTTTTTCGGTGAAAATAATCTGTAATTTATTTTTGTGATGAGTCCATTTTTGTGTCAGGCCCTGTGGGAGAGAAGACAGTGACTGTTCAGTAGAGATTACTGGCTATTTCAAAGTAGCAACAGGACAGATAGGCAGAACTAAACATATTGGTATTTTATAGGGTTTCCTTAAAAGAAGGCTGTCAGTGTAACACGATCATTCCTTAAATCTTTAAAGCATGAAATGTTTATAGTTAAAAACATGCAACCATGGAAACACAGAAATATTAAAGTAAAGATTCTTCTCATTTTGGGCTGAACGGTTTCACAGATGCTGAGGAAAGGGCATGGCATCCTCATCCTGCCCCAGCAAGATGTGCTGTCTGGTCTGTGTTTGTCCCTGACAGTGATTTGGGCCAGGTCTCTATCCGATTTTCATTACTGTCCCCTGTGCCTTGGGTCAGCTGGAATTGGGATAGCCTGGCCCTGCCCACTTCCTCAGTGTCCCATGCACCTGCTGCCACCTTCATCTGGTGCCAAGCAGCAGCCCTGTGCAAGCTGGGTGACCATTTACGGCAAGATGGGGACTGGTGCAGGCTCTTGTGGCACTCTTCCCTGGAGGATGCAGAGTAAAGAAAAATTATGGAGGCCCCTCTCTATGCCTGTGGCTCACTACAAGTTTGAAAAGGATAGATATAAAACAATCCATGTGCAGTAGAGATATTTCTGGTCATTGTTTCTGCTTCAGGGTGGAGACCTTGGAAGGGAGGGTGTGTGTTGGCACCTTACTGATAAAAGCCAGGGGTATACATGCCAGCCATTGGGATATAGTGATGGTGGTGAGCTACAGTATTAACAGGAATGAATAGGAGTGCCATCATCAGTCACTGTGCTGTGCTTACCCAGAGGCAGAGTCCGTCCTTCCCCATGCTCTGCTTTTCCATCATAGGGCTTTGCTGACTGCTGGCCAGGGCCTTGGCAGCTGCCTGCAGTGCTGTGCTGCTCTTTGTCCAGCTCATCAGTTTCCTCTCCTAAAAACAACCTCCTCACAATTAATACTGATAGACATGGGCTTCCTCTTTATTATTTCCTGTTGTAATTGGTTCATTCAGCTTTTCCCCAGTTGGTTTCAGCTGAAGCCCCAGTTGGGCTGGCCAGCTTCCAGGTGCTTGGAGAGGAAATGCAGAGTTTACCTTCATGTAGCACTGAGTAACAAGATATGTGCCCTATGGTCCATATTTTGTGAGGGAAGAGGAAAAGGGGGGAAAAAAGGGAGGCCAAAAATGATTCTTGTGTAAAGGATATGGATGTTTTTTGTCTAAATATACTGCACCATGCACATCCTGATATTCTCAAGCAGGATATCTTTAAATGGATACTGACAGCTGATTTATGCTTGGAACTGAGTTGTTTTTGAAGGGACATATGTGTAAAAGAAAATGTGAAAGATGTTATGGCAAAATATAAAAGGAACTGTTGTTTTCATAAATGACCACATGGTTTTAAAATTTAAACATCTCCCTGCAATGTTGGAAAACTGTAGCAACAACATTGTGCTGTTGCACAAGACCTACTAAAATGATGCCAGGGAGAAACAGAAGTAAAACTTATTCTTTGCATTGTCCTGCAGAAGGGGGAAGGAGACCACAGGTTGTCACACAGTGCAGCCTCTGCTTAAAGCAGGCTCCACCACATTCATCTGATTCAATCACACTGTCTATCTGAAAGAGCCAAAGGGTGCTTTTTTCAGGTGATGGCTAAAGTGTACTTTTAAACTTCACCACACTGCAGGCTGTGAAGCAGCACAAGCTTCCCTTGGAGATCAATCAATGGGCGGGTATGGGCCACTCGTAAGTAGCAAAAATACGTCATTGCTCATCTTTCTTGTCTTGGTTGCTGATGCTACCAAAGATGTAGCAATCAGTGCTGATAGTGGTGAATGAGGACTAGCCTTTTGTCCACCAAAGTCTTCTGTAAATTCACATTATCTGCCTGGACTGTTGCAGGGTGACAGGCTTCCAGCAGCTGCAAGTAGTGCAACATGGGAAGAGCAGACCAGCAGAGTGAAACTGGTGATGCAGAGGCCCACTGACTATGTGCTTGGGGGATTTTGCTTTGGACAAGGTGTAGAGGAGTGGCTGGAGTGCATTAGGTGACCTCCTGAGATGCATCTGCTGGTCTAGTTTTACCCCAAAAGAAACGGTTGCTGTCCTCCAGGAATGCTCTTGCCATGGTGAATCAAGGCGTGGGAAGTGGTGGCGCTCTCCTGGCCCTACCTAAAGCACTAATGTAAAAGACAGCAAAATGTTGCACTTAACAGGAGCTGAGCAGACGGTCCTGAGGACAGAGGGGTCCCTGCAGCGCAGCGATCCCCGTGCCACCCTGTCCCCCCGTTAGCCCCTGGTGTTCACACGTTGCGGAGCCCATCCCCACAGCACTGCAGAGAGCTGTCTCACCCCTGGTAAAAAATAATGACATTTACTTCACAACTGCCTGTTTCTATACATGTGCAGCCTCCACCTTATCTCTGAGGCATTTTTTAAATTCCCAGCATTGTAGCATACTCTCTTGCTCTCCCAGGCATCTCACATAACCATGTGCCTCCCTGCCACGCAGCGCTAAGCAACTCGTTACTGTATGTCTGAGGGAAAGTCTGGAATAACCTTAATTTTCTATTTAAAAAGCAGCTGCTGGTCGCAGCAATTGTCCTAAGGAATGCTTTATAGTTGATCTGCGTCCTGATGTGTGTAATATTACTGAGGACAGGATAAGCCAGATCTGGAGGTCTGTGAATAATACTGTATTGTGAGAGACTTCCACCTTTTCTTTTGCGGCAGACAGAAAATGTGTGTCACTGCAGAAGGCAAGGCTTTCAATTAAGTTCGCCAAGTGTGTATTTAAATTTTAGTATCATACCAGATGTGCTTCAGAAAATTGAATATTTAGGGGTTTTTTTACACAGTTCTATTAAGGGATTAGGAAATATTGGCATCATTAAAACAGGCAAGGAAACATTTATTAGGCTGTCAAAAAGCATTGCAGCCTCAGATAAATCCACTGTTGCTCTGCCCCAGACCCTGCTTTTCTGTAACTCAGGGGAATGTCAAGGACCGTGAAGCAATGGAAGAGTCACCAAGACAGCTGGCGTGCGAGGGTGAAATCACAGGCTGGCATTTCACCTTTAAAAAGAGCTTAGACAAGCACATGTTGGGAATGATGTCCTTCAGTCATTCTTACCATTCAAGTGGGACAGGGACCAGGCGCCTTTGGAGTTTCTTACTGGTCCTTTGGGTTTGTGATGGCTCTAGTGAGGTAAACACAGACATGTTGAGTCACATCAGCTGAAAACAGGGGCCTAAAGTTTAAAAATTGATATTGGGTTAAAATGCTGATTCTAAAATGTTTGGTATTGAAAAGAAAAAGATTGCTTGTGAAAGAACTTTTGCTGCAAGCAGAGATTCCAGGAGTAAGATCTCTAGAAAATAATTTTATTGTTCTGTTCTTTTTAACATAGTATTGGTGAATAAAACTTGATTAATTAACCCTTGCTTTTCACAACTGCTATTTGTAATGAGAATCTCTTGTAAAGAAGGAAAGGGTATAAGGGGTATAATAATTGATTTAACTAATAATATATAAAAGCACCTTTGTACTTTATAACATTATGCTTGTAAAAAATCTGCTTTGTGTTGTATCATCTGTTGTGAGACAGGGTGGTGCAGAAGGTTGTCAGGGAAAGTTTTACGTTCTACATGGGGGAGAAAAAGCCCTAGTAGCCTCTATACAGTGAAACTGGAATGTGGAGGCTGTTATACTGGATTATGTCCATCGTCCATCTAGCCTAGCATCCCACATCTGAGAGCTGTCAGTGCCAGATGCTTCAGATGAAAGTATAAGAAACTTGCAGACAAGGGATCAGCTTGATTACTGATAGTTATAGTTTTGCTTAAGCTCTGGAGAGTATGTTTTAATACCTCTTCCAAAATGCTTGTCCTTGATATTTTCAAAGTTTATATAAGCATCTAGCCCTTTCTGAAAATTGTTACATTTTGTATTTTAGGGTCTGTCTATGGGAACAGACCCCATGGTTTAATCCCATCTTGCGTGAGCATTTTTTTTCAGTACTGTTCTGATCATTCAATTTCATATAAACCTTCTTGTGAGGGAAGATAAAGAACAGAAGCTCTTTACATAATTTCTTCATATAAGCCAGTGTTCCGTGTACATTTTATAATGCCCTGCTTTTTGTCACTGCCATGAGACGAAAACTCTGAACCTTAAAACTAGAAGAGAAAAAAAAAGATTCAGGAGAGGAAAATTGCTCATATTTTTACTGGGTTGAACTATTCAAAGCACACAGACAAATATTTAAGTATTCTTCTGGAATAGAGCTTAAATCAGTAAAAGTGAGTTACAAAATAGTGAGTCTTGGCTTGGTAGCAGTCTTAAAATCATATAAATTTGGCTTGGATTTTTTTCTTTTTCATTTGAGAAACTGACAATACAGTAAACTTCTTGTTGATTGAAACATGATAGCAACAACAACATTTTGTTTTGGCTTTGCTTCATATGTCAAAAATGCAAAAGAAATTGATTTTGGAGGGAAGAAGAGTTACTGCAGACCAGAATGTTTGATGTTTTGTTAAAAAGAATGTTAGAATTGGGTCTTTCACATTTTTTCAAAATGAAAAAAAAAGTCTAGGTGGGGGAGCCAAAATCAGTGCATATATTTTTTATACGCTTGGAGGTTGCTTAACCTGCTTTACACAAATATACATGAGAGAATGGGGAAGAATGCAGAGAGAATGAGATGTGTGTGAAAGATTTCATGTAGCAGAAGTGTTCCTGATATACTTCAGATTATTTCTAGAGCATTGAGATGTTTAAAACACAGCTGTTTGAGGAGTTGCCACTGCCACATACAGTTAAATTATAATGCTTACTACTCCTGTGGCTTGAAAATGTTTTTTGTTGTTTGGGGGGAGGAAGGGAGGTTGGGGATTTTTATTTTTGGCAGGATGCCTTTGCAGTGAATAGAAGGACAAAGAAATTAGGAAAAGTAAGAAAACAAAAGCAGTCAACAAGACAGAACTGAATAACTAAAAACTTAGATGCCTCTATTTTTTATCATCTGCCATGTTTCTTGAAATCATGTGAACTATTGTAAACTGCTTTTTCACTAGTTATGCAAAAAGCTCAGTAAAAATCAAGCCATTTAGACTGGATCTGCAGAAGTTCTGGAAGTCAAACTCTCAAAATTTTGTTGTTAACACTCTGGTGAATATTAAGGTTCTTTTGAAAGATATGTACTCCAATGGCACTGGCTGTGCCAGGGGTCTCCTGGAGTCACAGTGAAGCCATCCAGGCAGGTGCCAACACTGCTTCTGGAAACAGAAAAGTTGGATCTCTGAAGGTGCTGAGCATCTGATAGGTCCAAACAAGGACATTTGAAATCTGGGAAACGAATTACACTCCTAGAAGCCTGTAATTGGTTTTCTCCATGTCGTTTGTACTGGTGTGAACTAAAATTCAACACATTTTTATTGCCTGTATTCCAGCTTAGGCTGCACTTGATCAAAGGTAGCTTAGCTTTCATCCAAGTATGGGTACTTCCAGGGAATAAAACCGTATTTGTTGTCCAGGCTCTACTGACCTGTGCAATATTCAGTAATGCTCTTGTAAGCATATAACAAATGCAGATCAAGAAAGAGTGTCCTGACTTCAGTGTTTAACAACCATCTCTGTCCCACTAAGAAAGCAGGTAAAAAAAGTGTTTGCTTCATATCTCTTCCCTCAAGTTATTGTTATATTAAACAAGCTTTGGCTGCTGGGAGCATTCATATTAAAAAATGGAAAGGTTTACAATACAGTAAGTAATAGCTTCATTGGGGTATGAAGAATATTTTAAATGAAGTGAATAGTTAACTTCATTTTTGCACACTCTGGAAAGGATATTTAAACTGTTTTGACATGTCCAGACGCTCGTTTTAGAATCATAGTCTTTCCAGACATTACTCAATCCACCTGACATCGGAGAAGTAGGATTTGTCACCAGTTCCTGATCTAATGTGTTTTCATGCTGAATTCAGAAACTCTTAACTCTATTAATGTTGAGTTGTTCATACTAAAAATATATTTTTTTCCACAGCCCAGTCTATGCCAGTAGACTTTACTCAAGGGAGAATGTGCAACCTGATACAAATGGGAGAGGCTGGGAGTGGAGCCATTAGGAGGTCCCTCCATCAGTAATTTCTAACCACTCTGCCATGAGTATAACCTTATTGTTTCAGATATTTACAGTTCTGTCATTGGTAAGAAGCAATTTTCCATGCTGTTTTATGGGAATTCATTAGAGGTTGTTAGTGAGTAAAGATTGCATTCCTGCTGTCCTGCAAGACTGCACAACTGTGCTCTTTTAACAAATGATATTTAAAGTGATTTACGTCAGATCTGTTTAAGGCAACTTTTGATTTCCAGGAAGTCAGATCTTGTCTTACTATGGAAAAGGTTTCCTTAGGTGTGTTACAGAGTCACAGAGCAGCTGAGGCTGGCAGGCACTTCTGGAGGTTGTCTTCTCCAACCCCCTCTGCTTGCACAGGCTCAGCCAGAGCAGGCTGCTTGGGGCCTCCTCCAGAAAGATTTTGATATTTCCAAGATTGAGCTGTCACAGCCGGTTTGGGAAACATGTGCCAGTGTTTGATCACCCTCATGGTAAAGAAGGTTTTTGTTTTTTTTTTTAATTTTAAGTGGAATTTCCTGCATTTCAGTTTGCATCCATTGCCTCTTGTCCTGTCACTGGCACCACTGAGCTCCATCTCCTTTAATTCCTCACCTCAGGTGTTTATATATGTTGCTAAATCCCTCTGACCCATCACTTATCCAGGCTTTTTGTGAAGCTCCCTCCTCTCAGGATCCTGCACTCCACCCGGACCGTCTCATGGTCGCAGCAGCCAAGGCTGCTGCTGACCTTCACATTCCCAGCCAGCTCTTCCTTCCTGTAAGTATGAGGTTCAGCAGAGCATCTCCATCTATCGGCACCTTGATCACCTGTGCCAGGAAGTTGACATCAACGCACTTCAGAAAATTCCTGGATTGCATGTGCCCCACTGCATTACTCTTTTGAGTATTATTGGGGTGGTTGAAGTTCCCCATGAGGACGATGGCCTGCAGGCAATAGGCTTCTTCCAGTTAACGAAAGAAGGTCTCATCTGCCTCTTCATGACCAGGCGGTCCGTAGCAGACATCCACCACAACATTGCCCTCATTGGTTTACTCTCTAACCCTAATTTATGAACTCTCTGCTGGTGATTGTGTGTCATCACCTCTCTCCCCTGTCGTTCCCTGTTTAAAGCTCTCTGCTCCAGGTTGGTCTGCCTGTATTATGTAACTTGTAGGTAACACAAAATCGCATTTTACTGTTGCAATCGTAGTTTTAACATGTGTTATCAGGTTGAGGTAAGCTCTAGATTTCCTTTTAGCTCCTAACATGAAACTCCAGACTGCTTTATATTTATTTACACTCCCTTGGGCCTATTATGCTCATTTCTTAATGAAAGTGGATGTAAAAAAACATTGTGTTCGTAAAAAAAAACATTACTTGATCAACAAAAAATGCATAGGTCCCTCTGAGATGGTTCATTGGGATTGTTATTTTGAACAGCCCTTTTGCTGTAAAATCCTAATGCTTGGGTGGATTTTACCTCGGTTCTGCTGCTTGAAGAAAACACTGTGTGAATGTACGGGCATATGTAGGAAGAGGTATAGGATTTCCCTCAAACAACTATATCAATGCGAAAATGATTTATGCCCTACCTCCATTCAACATGTGGTTTTTGGCTTCTTCAGACACAGGATTTTACAAAATCTGTTTCCCCTGTCACACAGATTTCTTTATTTCTTCTTTTCGTCCCCTGAATGAAGAGACTTTAGAGTCACAAACAGTGAAATAAATTTATCTGAGGGACTGACTTTCTTATCCTCTGCTCTCTCTGGAACAAAATGTTGCAGGGGCATTCTTAAGAGTTCCACCTTTTCATGGCTTGAAAAAGTCCCCTCCACTTTAATCTCCTTAATCTTCATTTACTTTTGCAACCACTTCCTGCTAAGGCAAACAAAAGATCTCTTCCCTCTCCAACAAAGAAAATCTTTGAATTATTATTTTTATTTATTTTTTTTTTAACAGGAAATCAAAATAACTGTGGTCTTGTAGACCTAGCTGCTGTGCTCAGCTTGGTCTGGCTGTGGCTACCATGAACCATCTGCTGTGCTGCCGGTGGAGCAAGACCGACGCGCTCCGCTCCAGGGCAGCGATGAGCATATGGCCAACAACAACAGCAACAGCAAAAAATCAGAGAAACCTCAGATGACATGCTTCTGGAGATCACCATTTCTCCGTGACGTGGGGGAATGTTATGTGGCTTGTTACAGGACATTTGCACAGTAGGCTGGCAGCCGCCCCCTGCCCTCTTTAATATGAGCTCGGGTCTAGCTGGTGCACCCTGTGCCCCGCTGAGGTTTCAGCCCTGAGTATGGGGGCTTGGAGGGACCTCTGTGAGGACATGGTGGGGAAGGAGGGCTGCACAAAGCAGAGCCTTGTGTGAATGGCAAAATGATTGCAAATGTGTGTGTGTGGTGTTCACCATTGTTTTAATTGGGCTTTTGTTACTGCAACTTCTTTTCATTCACTACGCTTTTCCACAGTCAGCACAGCGGCTGCCAGCAGTCATTCCTGTGAAATGTTTCTGATTATGGTCGATGTCAGCAAATACAGTGTCTACAGCCCCTCTGTAGTGTTTCCAAAAATGTGTTAGCCTGGACAGAGGACTAATGGGTCAAAAATGCAAAAATGGTCTGAATGTCAGTCTGAAAAACAAAAGGCTTTGCAACCTGCAATTTCATTCAGCTTAGCAAAAGCTGCTCACAGTAAGGGACTGAATCCTTTCCCTACATAGGGTGTGTTATTACTTTGCTTTAAAAATACGTCCTTAGCAATGGATCACACTCCTGCCTGGCTCCTGCAGTTGTGGTAGGGAGGGCTTCAGGTGGTGTATCACGAGATGCTGAAATGAGCCATTTGCTGAGTGAGGGAAAAGGAGGGTCTGGTGAAGGTGATGCTGGCAAAGAAGTTCGTGTTAGGCAGCCACTGTTATTTTTTGCAGCTGTCACCTGCATTTAGCTCCCACGGTGTTTTTTTGAACAGGCAGGTGGTGCCAGCCCCTGCTTTGTCAGCAGAGACCTGGTAGTGGGGAAGACAGACAGGGGAGCACTGGTCCCGTCCCCATCCCAGAGGGGTTTGGCCTCAAGTCCTTGGTCTACCAAAGACATCTCTCTGTCAGTGAAGCTTCTCCAACCCAGCAAATCCTGACAAAGAGTGAGTAAAAGGACAGGCAGGAACAAAAATAAACTCATATGGTTACATTAGCTGCTGCTTAGCCATTGTTCATGTTTCACACAAAAAAAAGCAGTCTGTAATGACTGCACCTTGGTGTCTCAGGCTGGTACTGCCAGACAGGCTGCCAGCACAGCGGTGGCTGGTGTAGGAGGGAGGCAGGGCAGCCGAGGAGAAGCAGGCATCGGTAAGCAGGGAGGAGACGGGGAGTGGATGTAGGACCAGGGGGGTGATGGTGAGAAAGGGGATGGGAGGCGTAGATCAGCCTCTGTGGGAGCAGGGGCACAGGCTTGCACGGGGGTGATGGTAGGTGACGCAGCACGTGGATTCACCTGTGTCCTGGTTTTGGCTGGGACAGAGTTAACTCTCTTCTTAGTAGCTGGTACAGTGCTGTGTTTTGGATTTAGTGTGAGAATGATGTTGATAACACGCTGATGTTTTAGTTGTTGCTAAGTAGCACTTATCTTAAGCCAAGGACTTTTCAGTCTCCCATGCTCTGCCAGCAAGCAGGTGTGCAAGAAGCTGGGAGGGAGCATAGCCGGGGCAGCTGACCTGAACTAGCCAAAGGGGTATTCCATACCATGGAACGTCATGCCCAGTATATAAACAGGGGGGAGTTGGCCGGGAGGCGCGGATCATGGCTCTGGCATCGGTCAGCGGGTGGTGAGCAATTGCATCGTGCATCACTGGGTTTCCCCCTCCCCCCTTTTTTTTTGTTTTGTTATATTCCTTTTCATTACTATTATTATTATTATTGTATTTCATTATTATTATTATTGTTAGTATTATATTTTACTTTAGTTATTAAACTGTTCTTATCTCAACCCATGAGTTCTGCCTTCTTTCCCAGTTCTCCTCCCCATCCCACTGGGAGCAGGGAGAGGGGATGGGGAGTGAGGGAACGGCTGTGTGGTGCTTGGCTCCTGGCTGGGGTTAAACCACGCCAACCTGGGAGACCTGAACTGGTCTGAAGCCAGGCCCTGAGTTTTCGCATCCTCATACTGTGGTACACAGTGATATACACTGATGTTCAGCCCCTACGTGGCATTTAACCTATGGATCTCAAAGCACACACTTGACCAACATACCAAGGCCCAATTATCCCAATTATCAAAAAAAGGATGAAGGGAGGCAAAATAGCTCACCTCTAGGGCAGAGCTGTGGTTCAGCCTCCAGACTCCTGCTGCCTGAGCCACAGCAAGGCAGCTCTGTGGCCGTGGTTGCTCAAGGGCCCAGGACCAGTCCTCAGAGGTGTAACTGCTTGTTTCTTGTACTCGTGTCCTGTTCCTTCACTCCTCTGCTGGCACTTGCTCTTGGCCAGGGCTGGAGGCAGGGTGTTGGGCTAGTTCAGCACACACCCAGGAGATGCGTCCTCAGGTCCTTGTACTCTTGAGTGATTTTACACTCACAGAGGACATGTACGTACAGCTGCTGTCAGCTTAAGCAGGTCTACTGCTTGCCATGTTCATGTCCAGAAGTCCTGCCTTGTTGCACTCCATGAGGCTGGGGGGGTGCCAGGCACAAAGATTCTCACTCAGCGCATCCACCAGTGACACTGGGACAGTGGGACCCCTGTTTTTCAGTGCAGTATCCATCTCTGGCTAAGTTACTTGCCATGAAATAACTGTTTCTTCCCATCAAGAAAAACCAGGGTGTGAAGCAAAACATGGCAGCCTGCATCCCATTACTATCATGGGCGGGGGTGCCAGGCACAAAGATTCTCACTCAGCGCATCCACCAGTGACACTGGGACAGTGGACCCCTGTTTTTCAGTGCAGTATCCATCTCTGGCTAAGTTACTTGCCATGAAATAACTGTTTCTTCCCATCAAGAAAAACCAGGGTGTGAAGCAAAACATGGCAGCCTGCATCCCATTACTATCATGGGCAGGGCTTTCAGGCACACGTGAAGAACGACTTCCAATCCACCCACTACAGTTACTCCAACACATCACATTTCTACACTTCCCTCTCCTATCTCCTATCTAGTTACATTTATTTTTGCCAGATGATATGCTACTGTGCCTGCCAGGTGTGCTTGCAAGCTGGGGACAGATAAAAAAAAGAAAGAGATTCAGTGATAAGAGATGTCCTCCCACCCATGAGCACTCTTTCCTTCTTCTCCTTCTCATGCGGTTTCAAAAAAGCCCCTGGCTTCCTCCATCCTCTTTGTGTCGTATGAGTACCTCCTGGAGATTCAAAGGGACAAACTGTGATGATCATCAGTGTAGGTCAGCATAGGGAAGGTAAGACTCACAGAAAGACTGTAAATATTTTTATTAATGTGTCCTGGTTTTGGCTGGGACAGAGTTAACTCTCTTCTTAGCAGCTGGTACAGTGCTGTGTTTTGGATTTAGTGTGAGAATGATGTTGATAACACTCTGATGTTTTAGTTGTTGCTAAGTAGCGCTTATCTTAAGCCAAGGACTTTTCAGTCTCCCATGCTCTGCCAGCAAGCAGGTGTGCAAGAAGCTGGGAGGGAGCATAGCCGGGGCAGCTGACCTGAACTAGCCAAAGGGGTATTCCATACCATGGAACGTCATGCCCAGTATATAAACGGGGGAGTTGGCCGGGAGGCGCAGATCACAGTTCCGGAACTAACTGGGCATCGGTCAGTGGGTGGTGAGCAATTGCATTGTGCATCACTGGGTTTTTCCCTTCCCCCCCCCTTCCTTTTTTTTTTTTTTTGTCGCATTCCTTTTCATTTCTATTATTATTATATTTCATTATTACTGTTGTTAGTATTATATTTTACTTTAGTTACTAAACCATTCTTATCTCAACCCACGAGTTTTACTTTTTTTCCTTGGCTTTCCTCCTCCTCACCCCACTGGGAGGGGGAGGGGGAAACGGCTGCGTGGTGCTGAGTTGCTGACTGGGGTTAAACCACAACATAATGGAAAATAAGAAACCTAATCCACCTTAGTTTTATTTGTCCCATTTCTATTAATGAAAACATACTGCAGTATGTTTCACTATTCTTGTCGCCAGGTACTCTCCAGGTGCCTGTGTAACACAGTTGTGAGCAGTGCCTTTTTACCATCATGCTGGGTAACGCTTCAACATATACTAGAAAGGGGTCCTCCCCTGAAGGAGCTTGCACCACAGATGTGGCAGAAGCTGGTGGGCAGCAGCTTTGTTACCCTGCAGTTACAAATGGAGACCTGAGACACAGCAAAAGTCACCCAAGAAAGTGCTTTTATCCCATTGTCCTGAGGTCCTGTGCCAGCAGCTCCAACGATGGACCACCCTGTCTCCCGTGCCAGCCATTGCCTTTCCTTTCCTGGGCCAGGGTTCCCTCCAGGTCCGTGGACCATAAATATCTGGTGGCCTTGGTGGCTGTGGTAAGAATAGCTCTAGAACTGCACTGAATTACAGTGCCTCAGGGAGGGACGAGAGCCCCAGGACCATGAACAAATGTCACCCTGATGGGTTCACATCCACATACACCTCCATGTTCAACATATTTGAGACTTGTGGCCTGTAATTATATATACATTAAATACCCTCTGCTAGTCATCCCACTTCTCCCCTGCTTGTGGTGTCTGCTCCCACCCAACCAAAATTAATCTCCCCAGTAGTAGGAACCTGAATGATTATCACTACGAGAGCAGTTGAGACACTCAGTTGCCTTTGGTAGAGTAACCCCCTCAGAGACATGAGTAAGCAGAAAACAGCTACATGGCAGATGTTTATATATATGCACACACGCACATATACACACACTCTCCCTCTCTAATTTCTTGACACATGGAGAGCAGCTACACATGCAGCACACTTTGTATTGTACGTCAACTTCAAACATAGCCCAAATCAGCCGTGGAAATGGCAGCAATTATGGTAAGCTGAAACCAAACAAACTGCAGCAACCTAATAGTTTCAATGGCAGAAAAAAAATCCCACATTGCCCAGCTGCAGGAGCTGATAGGAAGACAAGCCTCAAGGCAGCTTATGGTTTCCTGGCTGTCATCAGCTAGCAGCTCAGATACTTGATATAATGAATAATCAGTGTTTGAACTGATGGAAGTGACCTTAAAACATGATGGGGAGGGGGAAATCTTCACAGTGCGCATTGGGCAGTGGAAATTGTGGTTTGAATACATTTACATGGCAAATGTTTGTACTATGGAGTGGAATTAAAGCAGGGTGAAAAAAAAGGCTGTAGTCACTACATGGCCAAAATATGGAGAGAGACATATATATGAAACGAGAGAAGGAGCTCTGTAGATGACAACAGCAGTTTAAGTAGATGTTCATTATAAGTTGTCCTTCTGAGGCCTGTATTTATTACACAGATGGCAAAATAAGCTGGTGAGAAGCAGAAGGGAAAGTCTTCAGTAGGCAACAGAGTAAAGGCATTATTGTCTTCTTAGCAGCGCATTAACAGCACAGGGAGCAAGGCTCTTCCTTCCCTCCTCCTCTCCCGGAGGGGATGTCAGAGACCTGCCTGATGTGGTGATGGCAGACAGGAGCTGGCCACCTCCACCTACCTCCTTGTTCATGCTGCTCGGTGCTTTGGCAGGGAAGGTGGACATCTTTCACTGACCACTCTCGAGACGTCTCGTGGGGTTAGGGCTGCGGGCGGAAAGCCTGGGAGGAGCCCAGGGGTGCCTTTGTGCGGGGCTAAAAGGAGGGAGCTGGCTGGCTTTCCAGGCTCCCCCTGCATCTGCTGCAGGCGTCCAGCCTGTGAGGAACCTGGCAGGACCGTGCTCACCTTCTGCCAAGATTTTTGTGAAATCTTATTCCTGAGTTGCTTTGTCCTTTTTAGCTGGCCTGGTCACTCTCCAAAAGCCAGGCTTTAGAGGAAAAAAACTAAACCCACTGTGCAGATGTTACAGCCAGGACAGTTAGCATGCAACAGAGGCTTTTCTAGAATTGCAGAGGCATAAAGAGGCAGAAGAAATGAGGTACTGGCTTGGGGAAGGGCTCTCGTCATGCACCTCTGCTCTCCTCCCCAGAACTGCTGCCTTTTAATTCAAAAACGACCTCTTGGGAAATTTGGAACATGGACAGCTTTTTTACTAAGAAAGCACCACTCACTTTTCCCTCTTCTGCCTCCTTAATTTAGGTTAAATTTAAAGGAAATAACTTGAGGTTTGAAAACAAGTATCTCTAGAGAGCAGCTCAGTAGTATGGTATGGAATGAAGCCAATAGCTGTAGAGATCATCTAATTTGAACCGAGGCAGGTAAAGAAAAGCCAGGGAAACTGAACCAAACCTTTTCTATATGCATCGCTAGTGGCCTGTTTTTCTACTGCATTGTGCTTTACAGTGCAGTGTGCAGCCACATCAAAGGGTGGCTGCACATTAGATAATGTTAGCAGATAAATATAGCCCAGTTTTTAGGGTACTCTGCACTCAGTCTGCAGGCTCATGGACACAGCTGCCCACTGCGTGCCCTGCTACCTGCTACCTGTTTGACCCCCCTGCAGTTTGGGGTGTTTACTCCTGAGGCAAAAAGGGAACATGTACCTCACATTTACCGTGAGGCTGGCAAGCTGGTAAGCCTTTACTAAGGTACCTTGGAGCAGCTGGTGCAGTATGAAGTTCGCACTTCTGCTTGCCCAAATGTAGCTTGTTCGTGTGCCTGGCCACTCTGGCAAGAGCATCACTTTACAGGGAGAGAAAAGGCGTCTTCCTCAGGGCTGGTGAGGAACAGCAAAGATAGCAGAGGTCTGTACCGGTACTGGGAGACACTGTGTTTTGAAGAGACATAGAACTGCAGAGTTTCTTTTTCCTTTTCCGCTCTCACCGCAGATGCACTGCATCATCATCAAAACGTTTCCTATCCTTACCTAGTGGTAGAGTCTGTGATGTGGGGCAGGGAGGGTGAGAGATCGAAGCCCTCTTCAAATCCCCAGACCACAGCAGAAGTTGCTGCACCAGTGGAGAGCCATGCTGCTCCACTTCTCCACTTCCAGCCTGACCATTCTTGATGGGGCTAAAAATACAGCCCGGACTCTGGGCTCCTCAGACACAGCCCTCTGTTAAGTGGGAGCGTCTTCACCTTGCCAGCAGTGGTGGGGGTTGATTTGATGAGGACCACAGACCCTTGGTGAACGGGCTGCGTCTGCGCTTGCCAAACCTTCTGCTGTTGAGTTAGGCTGAAGTGAGGTTTCTGCGCTGTGGTCACGAAGGACCTGATTTACAGAGAGGCTCTGACCTGACCAATCTGCAGAGCCGGTCTGCCTGGTAATTTTAAAGGACTGAAAACACGTTTGAAACAGGAAATGAGGAATATGCACAAGTGAAATTCCCCTCGGCTTGCCTGGCTTGCCTTAATGGCTCTGTTTTACCTCTGTATGGCTGCCCTTCACTTCCTGTGTAAGTGATGTTATTCTGTCAGAAAGCAGATGACGTGTTCACCCAGACAATCGCAAATGGATAAGAAAACAGAAATCCTTATTTTCTTCACTTTCTTAAGCCCATTTGCTCAAGCATAGCAATTCCCTGGTGTAAGGGAGCTGAGGCATTCTGCATCTGGCAGGTAAAGGTCATAAAACATAAGAAGTCCCGAAACAAATCCCCCCCTAAATGTCTGTAAAGAGTAAACAAAGAAGGAGGATGCAAAATGTGTTTACAGTGGACAAGTGTAAAAAAAGCAGCACCTCTCTTCTTGGCCTAGCCTCCCTATCCAGAGGAATAAGGCTTCAGATGCTTTTGCAGGGAGATATTGTGCCAGAGGAGGCAGAGAGTGATGCTAGGGAAGCTGAGCACTCGTTATCTTAATGATGCACCAAGCCTGGAACATTTAAAAAATAGATGTAGTCTTTGGAAAAACCACAGAACAGACAAAAATATATGTGCTCATCTTCCAATCTGGTCAAAAAAGACAAGTCATTCCAAGCACTTCTTCAAAAGTACTCTTTTTCTCTGTAAAATAGAATGCTGCAATTCTGGTGAAAAGCGCCCATGAAAACCAAGTGTTACCAGAATGCTATTTTTGTGAAAGAAAGCCTGTTGCTTACTTTACTAAAATCTCATGTGTTCACAGAAATTGTGAGCTTGGCAGATCTTTCATGAAGTAAATATTTACCTCTCTTATCACAAAGTGTCAACACTGCTTTGGGTCTAATTGTTACCTGGATGTTAGTTCATTTTTATTATCTTGGTCAATTTAAAAAAAAGAAGAAATCGCTACAATTTAAAATTAAATTTGGTAATAAAAATTAATTATTTTACATATAGGTCCAGGCAGCACACACTAGTCTTCAATACCGAATTACGAATAGGCTCGTAAGTCTGTATTAAGCCCCTAAGCGTATACACAGGCATCTAAATACTTCTTTCATTTCCAATATGCAGGATGAGACACTAATTTTAAGCATCCAGATTCATCAATGCACATTTTGTTGGACCATGAGGCAGGTGAAGCAACTAACAGTAAAAGAAAACTGTCTGGCAAACACTCCTGTGGATAAGCATGCAGCAGCTGTGATTTGTGGTGACAGGGGTTATATTACATGCAAAGACATGGAAGCCACAAGTATGCCGAGATCAACTACAAGTTTAGTGAATTTTAACAGGAATAACCATTATCCTCAAATTCCTATCAGCAGCAAATCACCTGGGCTTTGCTGCTTATTGCCTTTGATGCTCATAATTCTCCTGGTAAAAACATTTAGGCAGCCAGCGAGAAGGCAGGAATGATAACACGTGATTTAGGTGACTGGCTGCTCACATGAATAACAAAAAGGCAGCAGATTAAATTAACATTTTCCAAATAGCTTGAAGCATGAACATAATTCTGCCAAAGCATTTGGTGCATACTTGCAAGTAATACATTCAGGGAAAGGCAGGATTGGTTTGTAAGTAATTTGCTAAGGAAAAAAAAAAGCCTAAGCAACAAGTTTATAATGTAATTTAGGGGCTTAATGATGCAGATAAGCATCTAGTGGGAGATTTATGCCTGTGTACTTTTGAAAAATCCAAAAAGATGTCCAATTCAGGTTGCTAAATACCTTTAAGCTTTGGTCTTAGTTTCAAAATAAGTATACATTTGCCACAAAGAGCTTGACGTGGGTGAGTGTATACTTCTTGCCAGTCCATACAGTTGTGGGCTGCAATGTGACACACATTCTGCAGCAGATAGGTTCATATCCCTACAATTATAGAAACACCACAGTAAATGATTAAAAATGGCTTGCCAGAAAAAAATAAATCAATCCCTCCAAAACAGCACTGGGGATGTGAATTGAAGGGGGAATCTGTATCCCTTTATATCTTGTAGTATTGCATAGAAAAGGCTTGAAATTATAGCAGGGCTATACATTAGGGAAAAAAAAGGGGAAAGGTTTTGTATGCTGTTTATATTAAAAAAAAAAAAAGGGAGAGATTTCTGGTTTTGCAGGAGAAAAATTAGGAGAGAAATAGATTCAGTTGTGTAGATGTGCTCAAAAACCGAAGGGGTGCAAGGAGATCATCACTAGAAGAATAAATTATTTCCTTCAGTAGGCAGAGCCTGAACATACAGTGGAAGGAAAGCAGTCTTTCTTACAGAAAATTCATTCCCGTCTTTTTTCTAGACGTTAGTGTTAAAAAGTTGTTCACAAAAAGAAAGAAGACCTGAAGAACATAATTTCTACAAAAAATCCTAAATAATTCTTAACAGGAGTTATCTGCACACAGAAACAGTTGTTTGGTGGCATGGATCCTGATTATTTCAGCATTGCTTCAGCTAATCTTTGACATGCAGTTAAGGTAACCTGAACCGTGCCATTTAAAATCAAAATGAGTGTCTATGCAGACTTTTATATCTCTGCCGACTGGACCATCATAAAGAAGCAAGCCAACACAAAAAGATCCAAACATTTGCTTTTTTTAACAGTTAACCCTTTAACAGCAGTTTCTTTCAGAAAGGCACTTAGGTAAGACAGATTTCATATAAGGGCTTCAAGGTAGATCACATACACTTTTCAGGCCTCCTGGGTTTTTGGGTGGGAGTTTTTTTGTAGTTAATTTTTTAATTATAAGAAACCTTTCTCCTGCAGCAGAAATAGAGTTCTTCCACAACCAGCTTCCCTGGAGACCTTGTCCTTGCCCCGATGAAGTCTACCAACACACTCTGGGCTGAATGAGCCACCGATTCCCCCCGCTCGGTGCCAGTATTGTCCAGTGTGATCGATAAGGGGTTGGGCTGTGAGCTGGAGGCGCATTCGCAGCACACCAACATCTGGAAGTCATTCCCGGCCAGAGTGGACTGTGAATGCACTAGGCAGACAGGATCCTATAACGTCTCTCCTGTCTCGGCCTTAGCTGCCTCCGATGGCCAGATAATGAGAGCACTACTGTGAGTGAAAGTGTTTATGGGTTTATGTGACCACAGGTATGTGCTTTTTTGCCGCTGATTTCTTGCGTGCTCTGCAGACAGTGAGCAGAGACATTGCCGGGACAGGGCAGAGATGGAGCAGTGTGCCAGGGTGGTGTGATAATCGCCAGCTCCAGGACTGTGATGACCTCCTTTTCTCCTGTCTGTTGCAGCAACATGTTGCCTGTTTTCATTAGGGCTTTCTGCTTGGGAAACAACTTTGACCTAGAGCATGTTTACAAGAAGAGGACCGTCAGCTAACATCGTCTAGCCAAGTGGAGTTATTTTCTAAAGGTTTTTCTTTTCCAATTACTTTTGAATAAGACCAGCATCTCTTGAGTTAACTCACCAAACGGTGTGAAGTCACTACACCAATTTAAAACCCACACATCATTAGAAACACTTGCCAAGGTTCATATAAATATGTGTGTTTCCCTGTCTGTGCTGTCCCGCTGGACCAGAGCAGTGAATATGGGAAGTACATTTGCTACAGCTGCTAGAGTCCCACTGCATATGCGGTGAAGCTGCCTGACGAGCCAACAATAGTCCTCAAAAATGGAAACAGTGGAACATTTCTGTTGCAGTTCCTCCAGGAGAGGGAGGGCTTGGGATACGCCTTCTGGATGGCATCACTGAACAGTGACAGTCTTGAGAGCAGCAGTGAAAAAAATATTACCCAGCAGGTTTTGAAGGCTGCAATTTGGTGGCACGCCAAGAAATCATCATATCTTATGATTAGGGTTGATGACCCTTGTGACCACAGCCACTGAACACATCACCAACTTCAACATCCTTGTCCCCTCAAATATCCTGCGGGAACCCCTGCCACTACTCCTTCTGTGCCATGCAATGAGCCCACAGTTGTGTCTACGATGGTGTGTAAGTAAGTAAGTGCAGCCCTGGAGTCAGAGCCAGGGCCCATCACCTCACCGGCCCATTGCACCAGCTTTGGGGATATCTCTGGGGTCATCCCAGCATACCCCAGGAGGAGCAATGGGAAGACAAACCAGGTACCTCCTGCTATCTTAATCTGGACACTTTGCACAGACAGATTAGATGCCTTGTACCAGGTACCTGCAGCATACCTGGAGGCATGCGCCCCAGCTCTCCACTGGAGCTTGCACAATGACATCAGCACACTGCAAGACCACATAACCCAGCTGCAACATAGAGCACTAGAGAAATGCAGCCCCAAAGGCAGAGCACTGGAGAAAGGAGTGAGAGGGACTAGCCGGAGTTATTGCAAGGAGCTTAGAAATTGGCCTGGCTTATTTTCATACACCTTTTAAATGTTCAGTTCTTAAAAAACCCCATATCCTAATTTCCCTGAAAGTGAATGTGTGCATATTCTGTTAGCTTTTTAAATGATTATATGTTTTTTTACACACAGTAATCTGCTGATTTCTTTTGGTTAACTAGTTAACTATTTACTGATATTTCCAAGAGATGTGGCTGGGTTATAATAGTTTGAATGAGATTGTGTTGATGGTTTGAAATACAGAAGTTAAAATGTATATGGGTATACCTGCTAGCAGCCATGTGAGAATAAATTAAAATATCTTATGTTTCTGATCTGAACCTTTCAGCATTAGCTTACATAATCTTTCTTTTCTACTCAGAGAAAAAATGGAAAGGTAATCTTAGACTGAAACTGCTCCAGAATCTGTTTTGTCAGCCATTAAACAGGTCATTATTCCAGACTCATTATTTTCTATTCCTTCTGAACTTACATTATACATAAATAATAGAAAAATAACTTTCTCCCTCCAAAAAACACTCTGGCATGAAACTGTCATAAACTTCCTAGAGTGTGCATGAGCAATAACAGATAACAGTTACTAAAAGAAATATTTTAAATTTTTTATAAATTCTATTAAACAATTTCATTGGCAATAGAAATGAGAAAATGCTTTTTAATGTTCTACTTTATCTAGTAATGCAGAAATCAAAGGTATAAATCAAAATAATATGTCTTACTATGGTGTGTTGACATATGCTGTTATTTTAGATATCTACTTCAGCCACTTTGCCTATTAGGATAAGGCTTTTACGACAGTTTTTGAACTAAATTCCCATAATCCTTAGTTTACTAGTGTTAAGAGCCTAGATAAACCTGTCTGGTTGTGGTTTAAAGGGGAGATTTTTTCCTTTTCTGCCAAAGCAAAGGTTTGTATATGTTATTCACTTTTGATACATCCTCCTAGAAGAATGTCAGATTGATACAAGCCTACATGTCTGCTCTATGGATGTGCTTGCACTCCTGTCTTTAGATGCTGATCAACAAAAAATATTGGTTCATAAATATTTCTGTCTAAAACCATATGCTAAACTTGCTTTATTTAAATAATTTTAGTAATTAAAAAAAAAGATTTAATAACATATGATTTAATGTTGTTGACCGGTTATAGGATTCTTAGGTCTAAGTTGTTAAATCGGTTGTTGAAGTGGTTCTCCAAGCTTTTATTCAAGATGGCCAGCAGGCAAGAAGTTTAATTTCATCATTTCAAGATTTCAGAAGATCGGAGTATATTTTTAGCCTGAAGTATGTTTATTTAGAGCCCATTGAAAATAAAGTCAGTAAAAATAATCTAGTATAATCCACCGAATTTGATGGCTACATCTTGGATCCAGCACAGAAATTGTGGCTTGGTACTTTGAAGCTACTCCTGTAATGTTCCTACTTTTTTAAAAGGAGATGTTCTAACATTCAGACTATTCAGAAGAAAAGGGTGACTATGGGATAATAAGTGAGAAAGAAAATTAATTTCAGGCACTGGGACAGGCTGCCCAGGGAAGTGGTTGAGTCACCATCCCTGGAGGTGTTTAAAAGACATGTAGATGTGGCACTTAGGGACATGGTTTAGTGGTGGACTTGGCAGTGTTAGGTTTGCGGTTGGACTTGATGGTCTTAAGGGTCTTTTCCAACCTAAACGATTCTATGATTCTATGATTCTATAATTCACAGGATTTGGAATTTGCTAGAAAATCAGCATCAAAAAAGATGAGACAGTGAGAAAGTGGCATCAGAAAGTCCAATGAAGAGGTTTTTTTGTTTGCATCATGGCAATGTGTATATATGTGGTGTTTTTTTCATGGATTTTCTTGGATTCTTGGTGTTTTACAAGCCAGCAGAGTATTTGAACTAGAGTTGGAAGAGCATTACTTGTGCTCACTTGACCTGTGCAGTGAAGGATCCTCCTCAAAAATATTATGTGATTATAATATAACTGAAGAGTTCATCGTAATGTGATAGGGACATAAAGGATGAAGCAATGCCTCACTCAAAGCTTCAAGCCAGTGACCCTGTTGCTCCAGGCATTCAGGGGGCAGGTCCTACGTCAAGTCCTTCCAAGTGGACATCATTGTAAGATCTCATTCACGTGGTGTGCTTGGAGTGAGTGGTGGCTTCTGCAGTCACGTCTTGTTGGGTGTCACCACCTGAAAGGGTCAGACAGAGCTCCGTTTGGAAAACATTCATAAGTGTTCATTATTTCTTTTTGACTCCTGGCCACAAAGTCTCTCCTCAGGAAGGAGAGGAAAGGATGCTGAATGCCTGGGAGAGCTGGATTCATTACATGAAACCACTGCACACAAACAGGCAAAAAGGGACTTGAAATTGTGGAGGGAGAGATATCAAGTGCCTGTGAAACAGAGTCGAGTAGGGTCATGAGTAAAGAAGTGAGTGAGAGGTCTGCTTCGCTTGGGCTACAGTCCCAGTTCAGCTGATGTGACCGAGCAAGGACAAGGACATGGAGGCAGTAGCAACAGCAGCTGTACCCTCAGCATCTTGGTACAGCTGATGTCTGCAAACAGCTTTGAGGCTTGCTTGTGTACCATACAAGTGCTGCAAGGATCGCATCACGTTTGAAACCATCTGGTTCTCTGCTGCACCTTTTTGCCTGGTACAGACAAGCCCTTAAAATTCAGCAGCTGTCTCAACATATTTTCACAAACCACTTTTCCAGTCTGTCTGTCCTCACATGTTCTGTCTAATGTGCACAGCAGCAGCTGATGAAAGAACGGTTAAGGGTGGAAACAAAGGCATAGTTTGTCGCATGAAGCCAAGCAATTATTAAAGCTATTGTGGGTGAGTGTGCTGAGCTACCTGTGTTTAAAAGAGACTTAAGGGAGTGTTAATGCTGAACCTTCAGGCAAAAAGAGCTTGTTTGACAAAGATATTACCTCTAATACATTGAATAAGCAGAGATTTAATGTTAAAATACTATTGACTGAGGTCTTTGGTTTACAGAATGACATATTTTTGCTCCCATAATCCTTTCTTCAAGTTTAACAGCAACCGCAGAATGGTATTATGGAATTAAAATTAATTTGTATTTTTCAGATCTAGTATAAAGCCAACAAATTTCTCTGCTGTCCCTTTGAGTGGGTACAGATTATATTCTGTAGAAAGTGCATCAGGCTTAAGGAAGTGCTGTGAATTCTGATACTTCTTCATCCTCATGCTGAAAATCTGTCTTTGTATCTTGAGTTACCTGAATCCTTTTTCAACTGATTCCACTGTGAGGTGAAAGCCATCATCAGAAGACAGGGATTCAAATTCTTCAGTGAAACAGTGTGTGTACAGATATTATCAACTGATGTGAGGGAGCACGGACCTATCTCTATGGTGACACAACCAGCATTATTGCACTGCATTGCACTGTCAATAATATATTGAGGTAGCAGTTATAGGCTAAGCTAAGTTCCAAGGATGGGCAAACATTTTAGCCATCTAAGCAAGTGGCTAAACCTTCTGTATTTCCCTAATTTTTAATTTGCCAGCCTCAGCAGCTAATCCCTTGCCAGCATTTCCAGCACACTGGGTGAGTGTGGCCTGTATAGGGTGATAAAGCTCCATCAAATGAACAACCCAGGCAAGGGAAAAAAACCACCCTCAGGATAGAAGTGAGCTTGTAGATGATTAGGTGTTTTTAACTCAATCTTTTTTTGAAGAACAAGGAAGAAGGTTGCTTTTTTCCCTGCGCAGGTTTAGGAACATGTGAAGATGTTATAGTTGTCACGTCAAGGATAATGAGAAACATCTGAGCTGCAGAAGAAGGATCACAAAACAAGGCTGTGTTATAACACACAGTTCAGTTAACTCGGGGGTTGTTATCTGGGTTGTTTTTTAAAACAACCGAAACTTCTCACAGGGAAATGTATATCTATGGTAATGTAAATTCTATGCAAATATTATGTATATTATAAGTGATACAAAAAAGATAATGGCTGAACCTTTCAAGACCTGCTCTGACTCTCCCAAGTCTGTTGTCATTGCTATTAGTTGCAAACCCTTCCTGACCTCATGAAGAGGAGGAGGAAGAAATAGCTCGTCTCAGTAGAGAAGCTACCCAAATCCTCCATGCTCGTCATGCGCATCCTGCCCTTCGCCAAGCATTACGATTGCCATTCGGAGCAGTTTTTGCAGATGGGATTTTCCCTGGCTGACAACACAGTTTCTGTGATAAATACTGCTAGGAGCCCCGCTCCACCCTGGCAGCTGGCTGTCCCTACCTCTTTCAATGCTAGCCTGCTTGATTAAGCAGGTTCATTTTTGCCAGCACTTCGCTGATGGCAGCCAGTGTTTTGCCTGCAGAAGTTCGAACTTTTGCTAATAGTGCTGGAGCCTGCCCTGTGTTTGCACTGATTGGAAATTTCCAGGCTGTAGATAGACCTTTACAGGCCCCAAGCAGCTGCAGCTCATAACTGTAGCTGCAGTTGTTGCTGGTCTGGCTTGTAGCTGGCAAGGAGGAGGATATTAAAATCCCATAAAGATGCTATCAAATTAGAAAATACTGTACAGTGTGCTTTTGTTTCTTTTAAGGATGAAGAAACCAGATGAGAGAGGACTTAAGCTCCCTCTGTGCATATATGCAGAGCGGAAAGAAATTACATTTAACTGACCCCTTGATGATAGGACTTGATATTTGACTATATTTAATCATGTATGGAAAAGACAGTTGCACTTTTCAACAGCTGCTCTTACTCTGAGCTTCAAGGGGCTAACGAAAAGATTAGGTCTGGGCAGGGATTTACTCCCTCTCTCTCCCTCCCCCACAAAACCTGCATTTTGCATGACTTTCGGAGTTCCAGAGGGAAAATAAAACAAAACACATTCTTTACTGCGTTCAAAACTTTACTGCCGTTTCAATAATGTCATGGCAGTATAGGTGGAAGCAGATGGCCAAGAAAGAAAGCAGGCCCTGCAGGTGTGAGAGCATACGCCACCGGCTTTGGGATCCCCCATCAGTGGGGCTCATCTTCGCCCAGCCATGGAGGAAAGGTCTTACTGACTTCCCAGGTTAGACTCTGAATAGCAGCATGATTTTTTATTCTGTTTCAGAGTCTCAGCCCATGTTCTGGGAGACAGCTGACCATAGCATTGTCGTTGCTGATACCTGGCAAAGCTTTTAGCGGTCACAGTGCACAGAGGGCAGGGTGGGATGATTAATGGACTGAGCTCCCCACAGCCCATAAAGGAGGCTCTTTCTGAATGGGGTCACATCCCGGTGTCAGAGTGCTCTGATCTGCCCAGATGTGCCAAAACTCAGGTGGGATATTCAGGATGTGGTAAGTGTAGGGACTGACTTTCCAATCTAAACATGTTGGGGGACAATTTCTGTCTTCAACTTAAGCTTCTTTATATTCCTGATAATTTCCCCAAACATGTCCACTTCAGAATGTGCCTGACAGATTTAGAAATAGAAAAGAAAATTTGGGGTATCAACGTTACCAGAATATGTTTGATGCTGCTATCAGTATTTTAATTAAAAAGTAAATTAAATAATTACTTCTCTTGGTCCCGTTTCACCAGTACCCTTCAAGATGCATTAAATATAACCGAATGCTACTATTTAAAAATTACTAAAATTTAAAACCAGTCTTCTGGAGGGGAAAGAGGTAGAGTATTCTAACAACTGCTTCTACACTTTGCACATATGTGAAGACCATAATTTTAAATGTCCAGATTAGAAAGTGTTGTATGACATGACCCAATATTAATGAAAATAACCTTTTTGAAAACAGCTTATTGAAAGTATTAGGCATTTAAAAATCCAGCTTAATAAGGAGACGCAATTTGCACAACACCTAAACTGCAAATGCAAGGAATGGTGTCTGGTTTCACTTGGTAGGTGCATGTGTCATTTACATTAATGTTAACAGTAATTGTGCGTGGGGAGTATCTCTTTTAATTTTAAGCTTCAAAATGAGCAAAAGGAAGGAAGCAGCTCAGATTGCTTTCCCACAGTAATACTGAGAAGGCCCAATGCTTAGTGTAACAGGGCAGCCAGCATGTCAGCCTTATGGCTTCTAGGTAAAGCTATAGTGCATTTAGGCTCCGGTTCTCGCTGGAACTCACAAACCTGGTGTATTGCAAGCATTAAATCATCATGCCATTTATTAAATTAGTTAAATGCTATTATTTAAATGATCAGTGGGAACATTTGTCTACACACCTGGGTTATTTAGAAACACAACATCACTTATTCTGATTACAGGTGGGAGTGCTTACTGTGTAAAGGCATAGGCACAAGATGCTTTGCTCCTTTGAACAATAAACTTTCTGATTTAAATAGTGCTCATAGTTACGCATGTAAAACAAATGCAGTTGCCTACTTCACATCCATGTAGATACTGATATGCAGTGAAATGACTTGATATGAAAAGTGTGGTCAAGAAGCCTCCCAGTGATACTCCCATGCAAATATTTTTGTGCATATCTACATGTACTCAGATACACACTGGCATTTTGTCCCAGACTGAGTAATGCTGTGATTAGTTTTTTGTGTAAACCATGACTCAGTCTTCATCCTTTCACAAATGTACTATCATTTATACTTTTATAATTATGAGATCTTCATAGTTGTAAATAAAGTTCAGGGAGATTACGAATAAAAGAACATTTAATGATCTTAAAACAAATTGGCAAAATGATATTGTTTAAAGAAATATCTTTTGACAGCAATGCATAATTCAGTTCTGGTGCTGATTATCACAGGAAGTTCTTGAGGCCAAAAGCATGCCAAGACCATTTAAAAAGACTGGATATTAATGTAGATAAAAAATACCCCAAATGGTCATAGTTGGTTATTGTCAAAATGTTGGAAGAGTGTTTGACCTCATGTTACCCAGTTTAAAAAAATCTCTCTTGTAAGAGCAAAAGGTGGGGCCTATGTCAAGAAGGTGCGCTCTAAAGCCAACCATGTTCGGTTGCTTTCAACATCGTCTGCTAGCAAAACACATTTGTTCTCCTTTGTGACCACCCCTATAATGTTGCTTTTCCTGCTGCTTTTCTTTCAAACACAGAAATTCTGTTCCTGAAGGAAAGACCTTTTCAAAGAGAAGCAATAAATTGTTATCTGTTTCATCAAATGCTCCATCACAGTGTATTGTGAAGTACAAGTTTGCTTCGGTAATGCTTCGGAGCTTACTGAGTTTCTATTTATGCAAAGCTTACATAAATCAGTTATGAAAGTAAATGTTTAGAGCTGAGCAAAAAGTCTTTTTTTTGTTTGTTTGTTTGTTTGTGGACAATAGTTTTAAAAATCTGCAGAGTTTTGGATAAACTGGAATAGATATGAACACCCCATGTTTAGAGCTAGATCCAAATATTAGTTGCAGTCCAGGTAATTTTGGGAGGGAGGGGAAAACATTTGTAACACTTCAGTTTAGATCCCAAACCTGGATACCTGATCATATATCTACACTTAGCTTCCCTCTAGGGCTGGTGGGAAGAAACAGGTGCTGCAAGCAGTCAGATGTCGGGGGCCTGGCTAGACACTTGGCGAGCGTTGGGGTTGCCGAGGTCTGGTGGCGAGTCCTCGCTTGCTGCTCTCTGCCTTCACTGCGTGCCAACCTAAATAAAACATCCCCATATGTGGTTCACAGGAGAAAAGAAAGGCTGCCCTTGCCTCTCCAGGACTGTCCCTGGGGTCTTCTCCCCAAAGGGAGAAGCTCAAAGGACTTCAGTGGAGTGTCAGGACCGTTCTTGCTTCCCGTTTGCAAGCATCGGGGCTGCTTGTGGAAGATTCTCAACAGTTTTGCAAATCAGTTCACTCAAAATTCATCCAAGTTATGCATAAGCCATATGAAATCATGCAAATCTCTCACTAAATCACACTGGAGCACCATTTTGCCATGTTGATGGAAGTACTATGAAAAATAGAGACAGGTACAGCTATTTGGTGAATGATTTTTTTCTGTGGTGAATAGCTGTATTCCTTGAGTAATGCTTTCAGTGAAAAATACGCAACTAGATTTACAATTTTTAATGATTGATCTCTGCTGCCATACTAATGTTTATTTTACATATTTTTCCTGCCCTCTTCATCACACAGCATTTTTCTTACAAGCAAAAGGATGATGGATGTGCTTGGACTGGGAATATGCAAAAAGGCAAAAAGGTATCCACAACTCAGCAGAATTCAAAATAAGAAAAAGCTTACTAAAGTGCCAAGAATTCAGTTAAGATCTAATCGCCATTCCTAAAACTTATTTTATTTTTGTCACCTGCTCTTTCATGTTGCTGCTAGCCATTTAGATCCAGGAGGTCAGTCTCTCATGAACAGAAATTCCCAGTATTAGCAGCTCTATCTTTATTGGAGTTCTTACATTTATACATCCACAAATGAGCCCTAGTCTTAGTTTAAAAAATGGACTGTCTCACTTCTATCTACATGACTGAACCAGAACACAGAGGAACAACAAATCGAGCATAGATTTTATGGTTTCCATCTCTGGTTCTGTTGCTGGAAGGCTGCAGTTATTCTCACCTCATGCTATTCACGTGACAATCCAAAACACAACCCAAGTATATGTGAACCCATGGGTAAATATTGCATGCCGAGGGCTGTGTGATCACAGCCTATTGTAAGCACAGCATGTGGAAAAAGTGGAAGCACCACTGTGTTTTCCTAGCAGGGAGATGGCCTCTCCCTGGCATTTCTTGTTTTCTAGAAGCAACCTCCTCTGATCTGCTATTGCATAGGGAAGCAGTCCTAGAGGACAGACCCCTTCTGCAGTGGAGTGCCTTGGATGCTCACAGAAAGCATCAAAAAGCACCAGAATCTGTTCAACTTCCATATGGGAGGCCGCAGCCTCAGACCAGAACACATCATTCAGTGGAGGATGTGTAGTGCCGCCTGTATCCACACGAGCTGAGCACTAGTTTTTGCAGATAAATGAGGCTTTTGAGTAATTTTATTACTGTTGCTTCCCACCTCAGGTATCAACATGTGGCCTGGAGATCTCGCTGCCGTGAGAAAGGCTGCAAAGCTGCAGGGTCACGCTGGTGCTGTGTGTGAAAAAAACATGATGTCCTTGCAAAACAAGACATGACACTAAAATATGAGGCTGTGAAAGCCTGTCATTTGCAAGGCTGTAATATGCACTAATGTAGCGAAAGAGAAGAGCAACTTAGATGTTATGGTGATAATGTGCACTTACTGTATTTCTCTGGGCTGGAAAGAGACCACAACTCTTTATTTTGACAAGGGATAATATACATTTTTGAGAGTGACTATGAAAGAAAATTTAGCTTGAGATGTCAAGTAGTCCAGCATGCAACAGAAAGCTGCCAACATCTGCTGAGGTGTTGTGTTTTCTTGTGCGAAAAATACAACTCAGATGTAGCAGCAATCTTTGCAAGGGTCACACCACTTCAGCGGAAAAACACCACCTAAGGTAGAACATTGTCTGTTTATTTAAAACAAAATTAGGAACCAACAATGTATTATTCATGGTCTTTAGTGTATCCAGAGTGTCTTGTGTGTTTCTTTAACTGCTGTAAATACAGATTCAGCTTGCCACACACAGAGCACTTCATCTGAATCTCGTCAAATGAGTACATTATTTACATTTCATCCCATCTTAAAATGTGGCTTTGTCTTTTGCGCTTGTAAGTGCTGCAGCCGTGCCACACCAACACAAGGGTGGGTTCGTAGCATTGTGGTCCAGATCCTTTCCTGACTACCGTGGTGTCAAACGGGAATGCCTTCCTTCTTATGACAAGTGGCATTTGAACTTTCCATCCTCAAAATTAAAATCAGGGTCATTCTTTTTACTGAAAAAATCAGGATTTCAACCTGAATCAATTAACCAAGTTTCCCCATTTGTCTTCTCTTCTCCTGCCCACCTCCCCTTTTTCTGCATGAGCAGTCACTTAAAGTCACGCATGTGATTATCTGACAGTTATTTCAATAATACAAAAATAAGTTAAGTAATCCTCCTCCCTTTTTATGGCTGGAATCTTGTGCTGAGTCTATGGCTCCTTCCAGGAGTGTGGAGCATAGATATTATTACCATTTTTAGCTACACTCAGTGGCTTTTATTCCTTTTCACAGATACACAAAATGCAAAAGACTGTTTGTTTCCATCTCTCTGTATTTTTTTTCCAAGTGTAAACTAAACAACTCCTTTTACATTTCTTGCTGGTTAGCAGCCAATGTAAATGCTTATGCTAGGAGAACAAGCCCATTTCCTGCCGTTAAGGCTTTTTTGTTTATCCTAGGGCTACTCACTGCCACTGCCTGCCCCTGACAGGCTATTAACCCCTGTTTCTAGCAGGCATACCAGATGTGGGTTTCTTAAGCAAATTATTGGTTATTTCACCACATGTCGTTTTTGCAGTTAAGTGTTTCCAGCCTCTCAGAACATTCCACAGAAATAACATCACATTTTCCTCCAACCTGTTAATTAGCATAATTATTTATCAGCTAGAGTTTGTTAAGCAGCAGACAGATATGCACTGGACAGTGGCCCAAGAGACTTGAAAGAGTGATGAGAGGAGGGAGGCTGTGGAAGCTGACTGAGAGGCTGTGGGAAGGCGTGCTGTTTGCATTTCCCTCCACCACCTTCTCTGAAGACCTCTCCAGCTGATAAGACACATCCCTTTTTCATGCTGCAGGCAGAGGGGGTTTCAGAGTTACTTGTCCGCCAAGATCTCCTCAGCTGTAACAGGGAGATATGGCTTCAGATGATCATGCCAAAAAAGAGGTGATACGAGAAATATGTGCCCTCTGCTATCCCTGGCAAATAGTCCAATCCTCCCTTTGCATCAGTTTGCTCTTTATGCACACATCTAATCTCCCTCACTGAAAGGAAGGACAAGATTGCAACATTTATAAGGCTTCTAGGATGTAATTTCTTCAGTCAGCACATGAGATAACCAAGAGGGTCTTTCTTTGTCCAGCGTTGTGCATGCAATATTCATCCTCAGGTCAAAAACCATAGCGCTTTGCAGAATACATTGCAAGCAGCAATGAGTCCAAACTACTCATTAGATTCCAATGATAGATGAAATACAAAATTGGTTGATACATTTGAAATGCTCAGGTCACCCCATTTTTTCAAGCTGCAAATGCAGATGCAGAAGGTCTGTCTTGGCCCTGAGCAGATTAAGCCTTTCTTGCCCGTGGGCCCCATGTGAGTCTAGTGCTAGAAGTGTTTGCATAGGTCCCTGTACAAGGTGGATTGCGCTCAACTTTTGAAAGGTTAGGCACTCTAATTTTCTACCTGAATGTGTCTAGGCTGCTTTTATAGCTGCAGCAAGTCCTGTACTTCTGTCAGCAAGTGGTTTATGTGTACCTGGTAACTGACGGGATTTCATGTAGAAATTAATAGTAGCAGTATGCAACAGGGATGGATATGTTTCTAAGTGGCTGCATTTGAGCTTAGAGCTGCAATTTTTTTTTTTTTTTTTTTTCAGTTGGACTTTAGAAAAACTTGACTTGGAGAAATGAACTAGAATGTCCTGTGACCACAGTTCAAACATGCTGGTTTTCCTAAAAAATGTTCAGGACATCCAATTATATTCCCAAACCTTCCACTTCATTTGCAAGCCTACAGACACAGTAGGAAGTATCCAAGACTAGAAAGCCATACAAGGCAGTGATCTCCGAAGCAGCCCCTTTGCTTCGGAATTGCTTCGGATGCTGCAACAGGTTGGTGGCTCTCGGGTATACCTAAAATTACTGTAAAATAAATGTCACAGCACAGTGTGGACCAGTCGTCCACATGACGCATTACTTGTCATTAGCTACCTATTAGACATTAAAACACAGCGCATTAAAATGCTCTACTTAATAAACGAAGAGACAACACTTCATTTACTTCAGGGACTGTGCACGTTAATGGTAGCAGTTAATCGACATGTTCCAAAATCTGTTTTGTTACTTTACCTCAGATGATGGATACTAATCTGGGAAAACTCTTTTGGTAATTTCAAGTCTTCATGAAACACGAGGAGCTGTGCTTGCTAGTGTCGTGTCTGCAGTTGGTTTTGCTTTATTGTGTTAGTTCCTGTTATACACTGCAGGCCAGATGGCAGCAGGCTGACACAAGTTTAAATAAGCGGGCGAGGAAACACATGGTCCTATGAACGACGAGCGCAAGGCCTGTTTCTCCAGATGCTTGGGAAGATGCTTGATACAGTAAAATGTAAAGGCAGACTGACATTTTAAGTGAGCAGGGTAGGATCTTCTCTGTTGCTCGGGCAAATTACATCACAAACGGAAACCATTCAACATAGACAATCTATCATCTCGATGAAACACGTTCAGGTCTTAATATAAGACCTCTAGGTACCAAGCCCAGGCTCACGGAGCAAACATAGGTATGCACATCTCCAAATATTGGAGAGATGTGGTAAAGAGAATGGAGAAAAGTGAAAAAATCTTACCAAACTGAGGATCTACTGGCCTTTGGCAACTGTATTTGTCAGGTGTTTACTCGTACCTGTTTTTAAAGGAATTGAAAGGTTTTTAAAAATGATTATAACATTTTACTGACTTAGACAAGAAGGAGCTGTCTGTCAACAAATAGGAAAGATCGTAAATACGATGTTCATAGAAGCCAGCTTCAAATTATCCAGCAAATTGTCTTTTGTTACTGACATTCATTCACTCCTTTGTCTTTTAATATATTTTTTTCCCCTCCTGCATGACAAAAAAAAAAGATTTTTCCTTAAACACCTTAGTTGCTACCATTAATTATGCACTCACATTCTGTTAACCATCACAGGAAGGTAAGGGCCTCAGTGAGAACACATTCACTTAGGGACAAATTGATGACAGTTCCTCTTTTTGCTATTTCTAGAATGACACACATGGGCCACATTTTCTCACAGGAAGGAAGAAATACTGATTTAAGCTGAGTGCACAAATACCTGCAGAAACATAAATTTCTCTGGATCAATGGCTAAACCCAATAAACTTTAAAGAAAAATCCTACTGATTTCAAATGAAACTAGTTGTGACTGAAAATGAATTTTCAGTAAATCGTGACAGCTTTGGGCTCTGCTAGATTCCCTTGCCAAAATTCCCCAGATCAAGCAATGCATGCTTGCTATGTTCTGCAATTGCATCTGCAGTGACTCACATGTACCAATGGATATCTGGAGCCCAGATGTTACGTGAAAGGGTGAAAATATCACACTGGCTCAGGGTCTATTCTTTCACATTGCTCCCTTGATGATTCCTACTCCCCCCCTCCCCACAATGTAATTTAAAGAGAGAAGAGCTGATAAAGTTTCCACATTTCTCCTTAGGAATCTGTGGCATTCACTTGTGGCTGCAATAAATAGGTCCTTTAATGCCATCAGCAGCTCAAAAGAATTTTGAATGCATACTGGAGTATAATCTCTTAACCATTTTCTCTCATTTCAAATTAGGCCACTTGTCCTGCATAAGTTTTAGGGTTTTTCCTGATAATTTTAACTAGATGATTCAGTAACACTGGATACTATTGAGCCAAGATCAAGATGTGTGTTTTGCAATACCAAAGAGCTAAATACACATTCCCTTTAGTGACATTGGTGATAACAGATAAAGAAGAATTTTTACCCTTTTCTCCCCTTAGAAGGTGTTCTATTCCTTCACTTAGACTTAGCTTACTCATGGGCTAGATAGGGAGTGGTGATGTAGTCAATTTTCCTATAGGTTTGCAGTGGAAATTGTCGTTCCAGAAGCCACAGGCATCAAGATGGGACAGATGAGATTAAATTTTCAAGCTTCACTTTCATTTATGAAGTCAACATCTTCTGAAGTCGGAAGTGAGGGTGAGCACTCTGTGCATGCCCTCAGCCCTGTTACTCCACTTCGGATTTCTTTTTATTGTTTTCCCAATGCAAGTATACTTTCATACTCCCTACTTGCTAGCAAGGTAGCAAAAGCATCATTTTACACACCTGCATTATCCACTGTCTTCCTGAGCAGTCATTAGGTGACTGCTAGATTATGGAGGGCAAAACATGCTTCTACAACAGCCATCTTTTTGAGGAGATCCAGAGCTGTGGTCTGGTGACTTGCCTTAGTGAAAACTCTCAAATGAGACATTTGACTCTCCACCCTGCATGGGTTCCCCAAATCTCTCTTGTCACTCATGTTTTGTCTCAAATCACCATCACTCAGCAGGAAGCTGAGCCAGTGCAGGTTGCGAGGCAGTAGCTCAGCAACTCGGGAAGCATGTGAGAGTGCATAGGAAGAGAGACTGGACCTTAGAGAGAGGTAGCAGAAGGAAGCATGCAGCCTGCTCACACCATTGCCTCACACAGAGAGGGAAAGAAAGAAACTTCAAGTTGCAGAGTGGCAGAAAGCTGGAGGAGGAGAAGCAAGATCCAGGCAGCAGCCTCCCACCTGCACCCTCCGGCTAGCCCACAGTCCTGACTCTGGAAGCACCCTATGAGGTTCAGCTATTACAGATCAACCCCTCTAGCTGCCTGCTGCCCTCCACAAGGTCCCCAGGAGCAAGCCACTCTGATAAGCACAAAACCCACCCAAGCACCTGGGATGTGCCTATAAACCACCTCTCAGGGAGAGGGCTCTGGCTGTATTTTATAGTTACCACCTGCTGTTGCTCTGATCATATGCTCCCATCAAGTGACCTGTAAACTCAATTCACCTGGGCAGACAGCAGAATCTGGCACAGTTTTATCCAGTCTTTCTTCCATAATCTTGTATTTTATCTTCGCTTGAAACAGAGTTGAAGGGTTTTTTTCCAGAGAAAAACGTATAGCTCTGGTATTATTACTCATCATGGGTAAAAAGTGCTCTGGCCTTATGCTCTTTAATATACGTAAATAAAACAATAAAACATTAATAATGTTTGTTATTTGAGATTAATTAAGTGAACATTGGCATTCACTGCTATATTTCAGCCAGAGGGGCCCACTAACTTTAATTTTATTTCTCTTTTTTCTCCACACTTACAAAACATTTAAAAATTTTTAAAAAAATTAAAATCATACTCCAGAAATCTCTTCTCTAAAGCCTTTCAAAACTGGTAGAAAAATATCTACCTTGATTGTAAATCCTCCCACTCAAATGCCTATTTTTTTGAGGTGGTGGGTTTTTTTGTAGATTTTAGAAAGCTGGAAGCCAAAGCAAGTTTAGAATAGAAACTCAATAGAACAGCAGCTGGTGGCAAACCCTAAACATGCCTCGACTCCTGTTGCTCCACTAAGATATTTGACTGGTAGACTTGAAACATTTGAAGGAGCCACTGTGTTATTTGATACGGTACAAATAACCTTCCTAATTAATACTCTTTCTATTTATTTGTGAAAGCTCCTAAAACATAGTTCATAACACTCAACTTTTGTTTCTCTCTGAGGAATCAGACAGGCAGCCCGAGAAGCCTGCAGCAGGCCGGGGGAGCTGGAGAAGCAAGCTCCCTGGGACCCCTGTGCTGGCCGGGCACTGTGCCCACTAACCCAGCTCTCAGCTGTTGATGCTAACGCCGCTTCTTCCCCAGCAGTGCAAGTGGAGAACGGGGCGTACTGGCCCTAACTCCTGTGTGCTGGCTTGTGTTGGTTTCGTTCTGACCCTCAAAGTTATTTGAATTTCTTTGTGTGTGTGTGTGTGTGTGTGTGTGTGTGCGCGCGCTTAATTTAATATAGGTCTGAAACTCTGCTGGAATGCCGGAGCCCAGCATTGCTGCAGCAACTGTAATGAAAAACAGTGGTTGCACACACCAGTTTGTGGCTGGTGCTGGCACTCCAGCCCCTTGCCCTGGCGGCTGCACCGGCTGTGGCACCCTCCCCTTCCTGGCCCTTACATTTCTTTCTGCAGCACCTTCCCAGTGGGTGAGAGCAAACTGGCGAGGCTGGATGTGCTACATGCCCCAGCTATCAGCGTGCAGGAATCTTAATGGCAAGGGTGATCATTTATTTGTGAGTCCACAAGAGACCTGATTTTAGCATTATGCAACACCCTCCAATGTATCCAGGAAAGCAGCGATTAAATTGTATGAATATTTAATTTATCCCTATTTTAAAATTCAGATCTACAGGGACTTAAAGAAATAAAGAAAACAGATACAGTCATGAACATGGTTGTACATCCACTGCTTTTGTGATCATTCGACATTTGCAAATTCTGCGCTCCTCAGCAATTACCAGGGTCTGTAAAAGGGTGTGAAAAATTTCCTTCTGTGATACTCATCATCACAGACATGTACCAAAATAACTATGTCAGTCAGGATATGGGGAGGTGTGATGTTGGGGTGCAAGCTCTGACTGGCAGCACTTTGCTGGTCAAAGCCCTTAGGGGTAGATGCGCTTGTGCCAGCAAATTGATGCTTCTGCCAGAACTGTTCCTTTACTCAAAATATGGTTTTCCCACTTCTTTACAAGCATAGAAATTTTCTCTATGTTGGGAATGATTCAGTATACTTCCACCCATGCTGGTAATGAGTTCTTAATGTTCATTTTCCATAAAACTTCTTCCAGCATTTGCTGTAGACCTGTGCAGTTACGGTAGTGAGTACTCAGAGTGACACATAAGAGTGGGGCGTTCTTATCCATAAGGTCATCTGTATTTATCTTACTATATTGTATTGTATTACACTATACTATATTTTCTTTTCGGGCCAGAAACAGGAAGTGTAGCTCAGACAATGAGGGTAAAAAACTACCCAGGTTGAGAAGCATGGCTTCGCTATGTTATGTCATGGCTCTGTATCGAGAGATCTAGAAGAAACTGCAGATGTGCATGGTATATTGCCAAAAAGCATTCCAGTGAAAGCTACCTGCGTAAGTCAAATCTCTGGAGCAACAGTTTCCTGCTATCAGTCTATAGACTGACCCCTGGTAGTCTACAGACATGTAGTGCATACTTGGAGGGGTAATATTACTTTGTAGCATTTCAATTCAAAGTTAAATAAAGGTTAATGTAAAGACACCTCCTCAGAGTAAACATCATGATCATTTTGATCTTCTTCATCAGAAGTGTTGCAAAAATGGCTTCATTTTGTAACCCTACTTAGAAGAACGGCTGAGTGACCCAAAAATGCCATAATGACATTTCACCTTATCACCCCTGGTGATGAAACATGAAGCATTCAGGCATTTTGTATTATTGGTAAAGATGTCAAAATCATGTTTTTATGACCCATGTGAAGAAAACATAGGGTCTCATAATTAACAATGAGTCACACTTAAAAGTTGGGAATTTTCACACCTTTGCTCTAATTTATTTTAGCCAGCAGTATTCAAGAAAAGATCATAACGCTTATGCAGGAATTGGTGGGAAATCTCATCTGAATTTTGTTAGAACTCTTAACCTTCTTCACAGAAGGTTCTTTCAGAAGCTTCTTTTAGAAGCTCTCTGGCTAGCCAAATCCAGATAGTACAGAAGAAATGGAAATAAGAAATAAGTTCACTGTAGCCAGTTTCAGTGGCATCACTTTGATTTTGGGGTTGGATCAGGACTGGTTCTTACATTCTTCTGAATAGCTCAAGGGCTAACAGGAAATTTGACACTATTCCACACAAAGACACAAGAACAAAATCAGTTTCCCATGCAAAGAGCAATTTAGTGGCATTTCCATCCAGAATCCTAACGAAAGTATAAGCTTGTTGGCCAAAGACTAGAGACATGAGAGACTTCTGCCAGAAAAAAAGAATAAAATAAAAGCTTTTCAGTTCAATCACAAGTCTAAACTCACCTGAAGTTCAGAAATCCTTTAGAAAATTTGTGGTGTATCTGGGCAAGCCAGAAAAAAGCCAGAACAGATTTTAGGACATGGTAAAAAGGCTTTGTGGATTTTAAGGAGTGATATAACTATCTTTGCTATCTTTCTTACAGTACAGTAATATTTTCTAGGATAAACACATCTGTCATGCTTAATTACATTTTCTTACAAACATAAAACTGGCCAAATTCTGCATCTGGCTGTGCTGGGGTAAATTCAGAGTGAACTCAGTAGAATAGCCTATAAAATCAGCTGAATTGATTCAGATTTGCCTACTGGTAATTTAGAGCAGGGGTTGAGCACAGTTGGCTCCAATCTATGTAAAGTGACAGTGTGGAAAAATGGGAAAACAAAGTCTTGCCAAATCAATGGATTGACTCAGAAAATATTGCCATTGAATTACGGTCCTCTAAGCAGGCTACTCACTGCAAAAGAAATGCTCCCTAGCCTTGCATCAAGACAGAAACAGCATTTTTACTTGAATTCTTGCAATGCCCTCGATGTTAAATCAGGTTTCTGAGGTAGAAACTCAGCATATTTCTTGAGGTCATTTTTTCTGTAGAACTTGGACAGCCTCTGCTTTGTGTATATACTTTTTTTTTTAAACTTTCATGTATTTTCAGGAAGTGATATCATATGAACATGCTGGTAAAATTAGCCTGAGGCTTTTACCCCATTTATATACCACAAAAGAAATCTTTGTCACTAATTACTTACAAACTTATTATTGGTCCCTTGTAACTGCATAGCCAATGATTACAGCAGAAAAACAATAATTTTATGTAGTTATGACTAAATACCAGCACAACCCTCATATTATCAATAATCAGTGTAATAAAGCTGGCTTATTGTTCTAGCATTAAAAGGTCCCAGTATATACTGCAAGCTTATGTTAACTGGAGCTGTGTTTCAGCTTAATATCATTTCTGGGAATACTGAGATAATAAAAAATGACTGGCTTTCATATGATACACATATGCCAGAAGGGACAGTCTCTGGTTTTCAGGTCGTCTCATTAGTAAAGTTGGCCTCTCCAAAAAGGACTCGCATTTTAATAAATCTCAATGCCTGTGCCTATTTTTTTCTCCAGAGAACTTTCAAAAGATACCAGGCACATAGAGTGTATCACCATTTTTTTTCCCAGTAGTGTGCAATGGTTTCTTATTATAGAACAGCACAAATGAGGTTACTTTTAAAAGTATATATGCCATATATGACACAAATAATGTTGGTTAAAAAGAAGTTTAATTGCTTGTGGAACTTCAACCTCTGAGCTTGAACTTTATGCTCACATATCTCTTCTTCTGCAATATGAGAATGTTTTCTGTAGTGGATAAACCCAGTTTTGATAAATTCAGCCCTACATTGAAATATTCTCCAAATCCCCAGGGCAAAACTAGATTTATTTTTTGGGAGAGGAAACAGATGATTTAATTTACACTTACCTTGCTTTGCAATGCTCGGACAGGACTGACGGCAAGTACGGTAGTGCAGAGCAGCTTTTCCAGAGAGGTCAGTCCCCAAGCACACCTGCCCAGGTGCTGAAGCCTCTCCCATGCCCAGAAGCCGCTGGCACGAGCACCGCTATGCAGCTGCTCCCTGGGCTCCCGAGCATGAGAGCTGCTGGGAGTCGGGCAGCCCCCACCTGCAGTGCCCACCAAACACTTGCAAGAGAGAGGACAGGCAGCTCCTGTAAATGGAGATGAGCCTGTGCAACTTTCGTCACTCGCCTTTACTGAGTATCTATCGGATCCCGTAAGACACAACGTACTCTAATGGCTTGGGCACAAGCCCACCACTCCACACCTGCTTAATTTTAAATTTTGCCTCTGCCACCACGTTGGTGTATGGCCATGGTGCTAAACTGTCTCTATTGGTTCTTTCACAGATGAAGTGGGCATAATAACATACTTGTATCAGCTTGAGAAGGAGGCATACAAAGAAGAAACCTGTCATTTTTTGATGACACTGGAGAAAGTGTGAAAATGAGATAAGGTTTAATTCCGCCTGTGTTTTGCCACTTGACTGAAGCCAGGAGTTCTCTTTGCACATCTCCCCACATGACTCACCATAGGGTAACTTGCAGGCAGAGACACAGGGGGAATAATGTCTGCAGAGCTCCTCACGGAGATTGTTGCAGAGGAAGCTCTCAAAATAAGCAATTCAGCCTCAGGAAGGCTTTTGCTTCCTGACAGATCCGTACCAAATGGGGACAAGGGAGATGCATGCCTGGAGGCAGCCATGTGCATGTCAGGGTGGAAGTTGGACTAGACTCTATTAATATAACACTGCTATAACTTTAAGGAAAAGTAACTTCTTTACAGCTGCAGGATAGCTACATAGTCTGGCTGAAGTGAGAACAGTACACATCATTTGCTGAAAATACGCCAGTTGTTAGTTTTTCCCTTCTCCCCATGCCACCCAGTTTAGTAGCATGAATCAACATGCATGCAAACAGATAGAGGTTTGCCTGACAAAGCTTATTCAAAGTACAGCATTCAGGCAGGAATATCATGTCACTCAGAAGAATGTTACTGTCTTTCTATTCTTATATGCAGTGGGAAGGTTTCAGCACTTTCATTTACGTCCCCTCCAAAACATTCTCAACCCCTAAAAGTCACTGCTGCCTTTTATATTAAATAACAGAACCAAAAGCAGCAATGAGGAAAGCATGTAAGCATGTGCTTGCAGTTAATGACTCTACACACATGCTGAAAATTAAATATATACTTTGTGCTTTCCTGGATGCAGGCCAGAGAAGGCAGCTCACAGGATGAAGTCACTAATGAGTATAGTATATGGCTCACAGCACACTGCAGGGATCTTTTTCTTCTCTGCTGTCTAGCAGTTTTAAAGGAAAAGACTGTAGTCTTCCTTCAGTGCACTAGTGTTTTGCACAGAAGGAAAGTGTGATCTTTAAAGGGGGTTTGTGTCATGACTCTTGAAATGAAAGTCACATGGGCACAGTTCTGATAATGGCAGTACATTGACCTATCCTGTTCTCATGGGCAAACATAGCTAAAACCTATAGCCCGTATTGAAACAGAGCAAACTGGGGTCCAGCTCTACTTGTCACCATTGTACCACTTTTCAATGCTTCTGCATTTCTTTTGTTTGGTTGTGCATGTATAATGACATATAAATTGGCAATCACAACAACTGGTGCCCTTTCCTGTGTTCCTCTCATCTCTCATGGGGTTGGGCAATAAAGGAGGAAAGAATTTGCCCACCCTTTCCAAAAACTTTGGAAACAATTAATAAGTAAGCGTGACTATTTCTTGCTCAAAACAGAAACTCATTTGGTTTGGAGGTTCCTTCTGGTGGATAAGGAAAATAAAAATTGTCTTGTTCACTTCATTTCTCCTCCACCCAGAAAAAAAAAATTGCAGTGTTTTGCTTTTGATTTAATTGGCTTTCCCTGGATTATTATTTCAATGGATTATGGATTACATGAAGGATGAAAGCATGAGAATATGAGAACTTGTGTTTATGAGAAGAGGCCAGCGTCTCTCTTGCCCAATGCTTCTTCGGGTTATTCCTTTGTGCACAGTCATTCACATTTACCACAGACTCTAGTCTCACAAAACATAATGCATGACAACAGACATGGAGATCTAATGTTTTTGCGCATAGGGAGAAAACAGCACGTAAGGAAAAGATAATGAGGTTTACATTACTTTTTGGATCCATCTGTTGACTTCAGCTGCATTAACCAGTTGAACCAAATCCTAACCAGGATCAAACAGTGGGAAGGACACACTGATCAGCTGCAGGGTTGATGCTAGCCTCGAGTTCAGGCAGCTGTGCAATGCACGGCAAATACAATGCACAAAAGCGAGATCAATGGGAAAACAGGAAGGAAGGGGAAGCATGCCTATGATTTCTAATTTAAGCAAGTACAACTGGACCATGTCACATACAGCCAGCGATCATGTCCACCTCTATTTACAGTGCCTGCACATGTCTGTGTATGGAAATTGCCTCTGAAAACGCCAGTCGCAGAAGCAGAGGAGCAGCCATGATACAGAACAAACCCCTTAAGACAGGAAAAAACAAAGTGCTGCCCTGTGGGCTTGACAAGCACCAAGGGCTACCCTTCCCTGTCTTCATTCAACCCCAACCCCCTCTCCTCTGCCTCAAGGAAAAACAGCTTTGTCTCTTCAATGCAATTTCCTTCTACTGTAATGCTAAGGACACAGAGAAACAGTAGTCTCACATACATCAAAGGTATTCAGACTACTGACAATTTTTTAGATGAAAAAGTACTCCAAGGACAAATCTCTGTGATTAACAGGAAGAGGCTGCAGAGCAGGTGATGTTCCAGTTTTTCTCTTAGTCTGATCTAGCAGACTGACAATCAGCATAATTACAAATAAATAAAACATCTCAGCCTGTAGCTGCAATGTACTTCTACTTCTGCCATCTGAATCCTCCCTGTATGTTACTTTCCCTCCTTTCTCTATCCAATTGCTTGCCAAGTGCGCTGGTGCTCATTTTTAAAAAAGTCTGCGTACATTGGTTGTCTTAAAATCCAGTGCTTCAGTTCACAGGTTTCTTCTCCTCCTGTGCTATGCCATTTATAGTAGGGACTACCTTGGGGATGGTGACCACTTCTGGTGTTTAGGGGCTTTGCCCAGAGCTGGAAACAATCTCACTCTGGCTTTGAGGCTACTGATTTAGGTGTCGTGCACTGATCAAATGCAGCCTTGGTTCTGTCCTCTGGCTGAGATGAGAAAGTATTTTATCTTCAGGGACTCCATTTCTCTTCCAAAAGTGCAAGCTAAGACAGAGGGAGAAACCAAATGCAAAGGAAAAAAAATGGTGAAGGAAAGAAGCAGGGAAAAGAAGGGGTACAGGTATGTGTATTTAATGCATTGTTTAGATTGCAGACGTGGGAGTAGAAATATCTGTCAGCTTCTTAACACAGGGCAGTTTGGCTCTGTCTCTGGAGTTCTATGGCTGTAGTGTAGTTACAGCTACAGAATGGGTCAAACTTTGCCCTTGGTGATACTTCTCCAGCCTTGTTAGTGACTCTTACTTGTCCTGTTGTCCTGTTGTCTACAGTCAGTTTCAAAATGCAAGCAGCAGTTCATGTTTTCTTACCTGTCCTTTAGCCCTGTATGAACCTCTGGCTGTTAAGCAGCATTGAAGAAGAAGCCTTTAACAAGCATTTAAAATTTCCCATTAATCTCTTTGTTTTCTTGTCTTTTGATGGCAAGCTAGCTGTTTCCCAAGAGCTGACGCAATTGCGAGAAGGAGGTGCTACAGTGGTGATGCAATTGCTGAGGAAGGGCAGACAGAAGGGGAATGTTTCATTCTCTAATCTTCCCCTTGTATATGGCTTTCACCATGTTTAATTTTCTAATCTTTTTTTTTTCTGGCTTTAAATATTTTAAAATCATAAACAAATAAAGATTAGAAAAGTCAAACAGTCTGAGTCTGCCTCTGTGTCAACATAGTGGATAGTTTCATAATACAAAAGTTTATTTCTAAATAAGGCAAAGATGAGTTCTTCCCACATGAGCTGGAACAACAAAAAGAAAAAAAACCATCACTGTTATTGTCACTGGTATGTGCTAGTGAACTTTATCACCGTCTAGAGGGTTTTGAGGCAAGGGACAGTTTCTGAGACATGCAAGTAAAATAGGTCATTGGCATAGGCATCGTTAGGCCCCTGTGAGTTGTCGTTGTGAGAATGAGTCAAAGCTCTTCTCCCCATAGCAGGCAGAAGAAGTGCACCCTTCCCTTTGAATATGGTCACGGGCATCTTGGTTGAACTCAAAATGTAATAGCTGGTCTCCTTTTTAGTCCTCCTTTTGTCCTTCTTTGTCTGATCCTTTTTCTCAGGAGCTTTTGCCATGTGTCTTTTGTCACTGCACCTGCTGCTTCCTGGGGTGAGTGGGAATATCCTGTTCGATGCAATTGTGTTCAACATAATCTGATTGAATTAAAATTATAATGTCCACCTGGATCAGTCAAAGATACAGATATGCCAGAGTGGTTCTTCATGGCCCATGAAAGGACTGCAATCAGCTTCCATCACTCTGTATCCGATACATCACCCTCTGTAGACATTTCGTTGTCATCCCTAGCAGAAGTGACCCCTCTGTGAGGTTCCTCCAAGGTATTACGAAGAGCACATATCTCAGCCTCACAATAAATCTCTTATTGTAGCAAGTATCAATTACTAGATGCGAAAGAAAAAATCTTGGCAATCTTCTTTCTGGTACTTACACACCAACATGCAGAACCAAACTGTATGTACTGAACATTATACTGTTCTGAATACCCTCGTGTTATTTTTCACAAAAGAAACAGAAACATTTTCCATTAACGTTAATTTGCAAAGCATTGTTGCTTTGCTTGAATGATATGAGAAAAGATTTTTCCACAGATGGTAGATGAGGAAAGAAGAAATCAGATCCTGCTTTGCAAATGCATACAGCCCTAAACCCACAGTGGGATGGAGCAACGGCGTTTGTCACAGCTAAGGGAGACTATGTCTGTGGAGATCCCTTGTTTAAACGTTAGCAACATATTCTTGATTAGCACCTGCTCCCCACGTTCAAGTGGGACATTGTGAGTTTATAGATCATATAAAATGTTTCCTCAGGTGCAAGGACCGAGGTGCTGTGTTTGCGCAGTTATTGTTAAGCTGGGAGTGAAATTAATTCAAATGACTTGTGAATCTCCGGGGAGGCAGGAAATGGGAAGTACCAATTTCCATGAGGTAGGACGCACTTGGCCAAAATGGGTTCTTGGTTACACCTTGGACTTTTCATCAGTTCCAGGACCCCGCAGAGACGGGAATGGAGCCAGGATCTGTCCTGGAGTTGCTGCGCCTCAACCTGTGTCTCGATCTAAAACATCGGTAGGTTCCCTCTCTCTTCTCCCCCTGCAAGCTTTCCCCTCTTCTGTTTTAATTCCAGCTAACTTATTTTTGGCCAGCATGCAGTGGGAAGCTATCCAAACTTTTTCCACAGACTTTATTCTCCACACCGGCAATCACAGCTGTCATGACTTCATAACTATGAAACAGTACTGCAGGCAGGGGTAACAGGCCCCGGATTGTATTCGTCTGGCAGGACATATAAAGTGGCAAATGCAACCTGTGTAATGCTTGACCCCATGCTGTGTTATTGCAGAAAAACACTTTTATCATGCACACAAATCATTTTACTTCTTTTTTTTTTTCCTTCTTTCACTTTTCTTTAGCTCAGAAGGTCAGTATTTTCAACACACTCTAACCACTAAAGAAAAAAATGTGTTCACAAATAAAGTCCATAAATAAGAATGGGTTATACTGACCCAGGCTGAATACCTGTGGTAACAAGCTGGTCTTCTAAAGGCCATGGCAAAACTCCCACTGACTTTATTTGGGCCAAAAGTTCACTCTTAACCTTCATTTTCTCTGTATTAAATGTGATGCTGGTACTATACTCTGATGAAGGACATATGTAGATCTACTTATATGGCAATATTATTATTATTTTTTTCAGTGGAAACTGTCAGAAAAAATAATATGAAGAAATTACAGTCAAACGTACCGCTGAATTTTTTGCTCTGCTAACCCAGTCCTGCTGAGTAGCTGCTCCATGCTGTTTCCAGTGATTTCGATTGCAGCTGAAATCCTCCAGCCCTGTATCTTCCTGAGATGGGGTAACAAGCCTTGGGCTGTATTGTTGAGCGGTGTTGGCTTTTCCCTCTTTCTATGCATGCTTTCCGCAACAGTGACATAGTGAGTAGCTGTGACATTTAAGGTAATGATGAAGCAGTTCTTTGTGAGGAATCAGGCAATTTACTCCTTTTTGAGCATTTCAGTCTCTCTGGAGACTTTAGCAGACATCAAGGCATTGATTTCCATGTTGAGTCTATTTAGAAGAAATATCTGCTCAGTCACATGGTTTAGCAGTTTCTAACACAGAAAGCTCATGCTCTGCAGCATATTTCAAGGAGCTCAGACATGTCTCTTCTTTCATCTGTTTCTTTCAGTTTGCCAGTTTTACTTAAGCAGTTTCAGCCATCAATTATGAACCCACCACTGAGCGTGGATGAACACACTTGCAACTACATACAAGAGACTGAGTCTGGCTGAGTTCCTCAGTCAGGTAACAGTATTTGGTGTTCACTGGGGCGGTACATTTCTGTGGCCCTTTTACCCTATCTTCTGCTCTATTCTGCTGGCCATGTTGCAGCGCTATGCATTCTCATGAAAATTTGATGGATTTTGACATAAGTGTGTGTGTATGTGTGCACTTACATATATACGTGCATATACATATATACAACATATATACATGTATATATGTTTGTACACGTAAGTTTTATGTTCATACATGACTTTTCTTCCTGCCCCACATTGTGCAAAAAGTATATCCACATGGAATACACACAAAATCTTACATAGACAAGGACATACTATATACAAGTGTTTGTCTGTTTTTTATGGCCCCCTATCTTAACTACTTTCTATTGTTTTAGCAATCACATTTTTCTGGGGGTAAGATAGTTTTATTGTTGGTTTTGCATCAACAGATTGCATTGGTGCAACCAGGAGAGTTTTCTAGGGTTTACAAATTTGTCATTAATATGTAAATCGTGCAGTTGTGATGAAAAATCTCTGTTTCTCCAGAGGGGAAGTTTGCCAGATCAAAGCATGTTGTCTTCTATACAAAGCATGACTAAAATATGGTGAATTTCTGTAGTTACTTCTGTTTTCAATTCAGAGTAGAAAGGGGCATGAACTGAGGCAAAAATTAATTCTTTGTAATCTACTTATAAATTTGTGGACATAACCTGTGGTCAAAGTCATGCCAACCACTAATTGCAAAAGGGTCAGCAGGACTCCACCCACAGTAATTAACTGTAGCATTACAAGGGGCAAAGTTAACACCAAAATGCGTCTCCTTTGCTGACATGATACAGCTCTGAGCTATACAAGAATGAGCAGTTTTCAAATTATTACAGTGGATGCACCTATCAAAAGTCAGTATTTTTGCTTTGTCATTTGTATTACTATAGGTAGCCAGCCAAAAAAACTCCAGTGGAAGCAATATTACTGCTGCAATGACACAAGCGAACATCTGTGGACAGAAGTCCTTCATAATATTTCTTTTAAATATTTATTTTAGATTACCACTCCCTTGACTGAGAAAAACATTTTGCAGCTATAACGTGCTGATTGTACAGTTGCTGAAGAACCCACATAACAGCAGGGGTGAGGTTTTACAGGCTCCACAATAATGTCCAAGCTATTAAACATCAAGCAACAGCATTTTTTTGGCCTAACCTGAGAGCTCTCCAGGGAGAAGCCGTAAAATATAGCCCTGTACAAGATGTCACCCACAGGGGCCACACTGAGTCTGTGAATTAAATTTTAAGTGATTAACATTGATGTTTAATATCTGCTAACAGTGTGAGTGCAGATGTAACCAGCGTAAGAAAATGCGGTCAGTTCCTTTGTTACAAACGTAGAGTGAATCAGCCCGAAAGGGTAATACTTGTGAAGCCAGACCCAAAATCATTTACCAATAGTAAAATCAAGTAGTCCCAGGTTTGGGTGGTTTTTAAGTACTTATTAAAAAGAATCATCAACAACACAGAGTACCATGGAAAACCCCTTGCTAGACAGGAGCAATAGAGGTGAAGCTCAAAGAGCAGTGGGAGACTTCAGGATTCAGAGAGGCTGCCGAAAATGCTTTGGTTCAGGTGATAGCTGGGAAATCCAGCCGCTAGTGCAAAAAACAGAAGAGCAAATGAATGGATGAATAGAGCCAGTGATTTGCTTTATCTTCAGCTTATAAATTGCTCAGCTGGGACCAGCAAACAAGCTCTTGAGCCACATCACAGACTGTCTGTGCCTTACAGTCTTGGGGGTGGCAAAGGTAAGTACAGTAATATATACTCACATGCAGGACAGACTACTCACGTTCTGCAGTTCAGCATGTGAAAAACAGTTACCTTGAGAGTCTTCCTCTCAACTGGGCTTTGGATACTGTACACCATGCTCTGGATTCGGGGCCATGCACATTTTCTATAAAAACAAACGTAGTCTACATGGAAGTTTTTTATTAAGTTAGGAGCATTGGCTCTTGAAAAAGAGAGTTTTCTGATACCAGTCCTATTTTTGGTTAATCAGTCCTGAGAAAAAAAAAGCTGGACTGATGGCTTTGCCAAGAGCAACTCTTTGCTTAACTGCTGCACGTGCACTATTCCAAGCTAGCAATGTTTCAAGCTTCTGCACATTGCCCAACTGATCTCCTTCCTTCCCATAGACTGCAATGTGTTTTAAGAAATATTATCTGGACAATGTATCCACAGCAGAGATGCCTGCAGATACTAGTGGTGGGCTTAGAAGCGTATAGTCCAAGCAATCAGATACTTCAACCTATATAGGCACCTATGCAGCACAGACCCCATGGCATCTGTTGCTGCTGCTTCCTCTGATAGCAGCACCCAAGCAAACAAGGTATGGAGATCCCTGTTTTGAGAGATGCAGTTTGTATCAATGAATCTCACTCAGTCTTACTCCAGAAACAAGAATGAATAAACTAGAAAGGATGTCAACCCTGTGCCATCTGCTTCATACCCAATCTCTTGATGAAGATGTTATCTATCTAGACTTCTGTAAAGCCTCTGATACAGTCCCATTCTTGCTGCTAAATTGGAGAGATATGGGTTTGACAGATGAACTGTTGGATGGATAAGGAACTAGCTGGATGACTGTGTCCAAAGAGTTATAGTCGATGGCTCCATGTCCAAGTGGAAACCAGTAACGAGTGGTGTCCCTCAAGGGTCCATACTGAGACCAATACTGTTTAATATCTTCATCAGTGACATAGACAGTGGGATTGAGTGCATCCTCAGCAAGTTTGTGGATGACACCAAGCTGAGTGTGGATGACACCAAGCTGACACTTGATTCACTATACGGAGGGATGCCATCCAGAGGGACCTTGATGGCTTGAGGCTTGAAGCTTGAGGAGTGGGCCCATGTGAACCTCATGAAGTTCAACAAGGTCAAATGCAATGTTCTGCTGGGTCAGAGCAATTCCCAGTATCAATACAGACTGGGGGATGAAGGGATTGAGAGCAGCCCTGCAGAGAAGGACTTGGGGATACTGGTGGACGAAAACTGGACATGAGCCAGCAATGTGCGCTTGCAGCCCAGAAAGCCAATTGTATCCTGGGCTGCATCAAAAGAAGTGTGGCCAGCAGGTTGAGGGAGGTGATTCTGCCCCTCTACTCCACTGTGGTGAGACCCTACCTGGAGTACCGCATCCACCTCTGGGGCCCTGAGTAAAGGAAAGACACGGACCTGTTCGACTGGGTCCAGAGGAGGGCCACAAAAATAATCAGAGGGCTGGAACACCTCTCCTATGAAGAGAGGCTGAGAGAGTTGGGGTTGTTCAGCCTGGAGAAAAGAAAGCTCCAGGGAGACCATATTGCGGCCTTTCAATATCTAAAGGGGTCCCATGAGAAAGATGGAGAAAGACGTTTTACCAAAGGCCTGTAGTGACAGGACAAGGGGCAGCAGTCTTTTAAATGGAAAGGAGATAGGTTTAGATTGGACATAAGGAAGAAATTTTTTACGATGAGGGTGATGAGACACTGGAACAGGTTGCCCAGAGAAGTTGTGGATGCCCCATCATTGGAAGTGTTCAAGGTCATGTTGGATGGGGCTTTGAGCAACCTGATCTAGTGAAAGATGTCCCTGCCCATGGCGGGGAGGTTGGACTAGATGACCTTCAAAGGTCCCATCCAACCCAAACCATTCTGTGATTCTATGTTTCTGTGTTGTTTATTATGGCTAATACTACTGGGGCTGAAATTCTCATCATTGTATATAGTGAGCTGCACTCCCAGGGAACCCCCTTCCTTCAATTACTTGAAAATACAGGAAATATAAGGCAGAAAAATTAGGATTGAAAGAGTCTTCTTGGCTCACTGAATCCTGCATGAGCCTTCTGAGTTCTAGAGTTGCTCGAGGTTTTGAGCATGTAAGCATGTGCTATGTCACTCATTTTTCTTGTGGGAAGTCATATATGTCTGTGTGGAGGCAGTGGTTTATTGTACAGCCAGTTTTCATCGAGCATTAGCTTTCTATGCATTAGCTCAAATAATAGTAAAACTATTTTAATAATGTGAAACAATTTACAAAGCAATTACAGTCACCCTGTCTGAGAAAGTAAACAGGGGGATAGAGCTAACACATAATTTTAAAGTCATGAAGTAGGACTGAGGCAAAATCATATATACAGCCCAGGGTTCCTAAAGAATTAATTTCCAGCTTCAACTACTAGACAACCCTCCCTAAATTTATTCTCATTTAGGTAGCCATGCTATAGTTAGTATATGTCTGACTTACTTCGATCCCGTTCCACTCTATTTATTATAGCTGTATAATGCAGCACTTCTGTAGAAAATCATCCAGTGGGGCATTTCCATGCCGTGTCTTCTTGCTCCATAACATGTAATGGTGAAACCTGGATCAGCAAAAGTTGCATGAGAGAGACAGAGAGACACTGATTGTTTGAAAGGACAATCCAACAGACACATTACATTCACAGGGAAGGAAGAAGGAGTTTATTCTTTTAGCAAACAGCAGTAAGGACTCTGTTCTGGCTGTGGATTGGGTAAAATTCCTTCATTTGGCTTTTTTAAAAAATTCTTTTTATATTAGGTAACTGTGCTGTTCATTTGTGTTTGTATAGCAGAGAGTCAAAGAAATTAGATGTGGAAAAATGTCTTCCTCATCTTCCCAACCACCTGACTGTTCCTAAACCTCATTCTCCCTTGTCTGCAATCCAGGCTTTATTCCAGCCTGTTACACTTAATGCATATTCTGTATTAACTCAAAATCCAGACATCACCAGCCTCCAGTTTATTTCCTGCTCCTAATGTACCAGTTGATTGCTGGTAGTTAAAATCTCCCATTACTGCCACTTGGCCTCTTTTACATGCTTTTTTTATTTGTACAGTCATTTCACAGAAGATAAATCACAAATTAGTAATTCCACGGTACTGATAGCATAGTGTACTTTCCTGGATCTTCAGCATGAGAAATGAGATACGTGCCTGTAGGTCTGTCCGTGGGCTCCTTGTGCTGCCTTTTAGTGAGCAGCCCTGCTAGCTGAGGGGCAAAGCAGTGGCAGGAAGCCATTCAAAAGCCTGCCTAAACTTGTTGCTTATCTATTTGTTTAATATTACTTTACATTTAATGGCATGTACCTTTAAAGGTATGAAAGGTATGAAAAACCCATATTTTTAATATGCTTTCATATATTTTCAGTTACATTTTATTATATTTAAAGTCAGTGTAATGTATATGTAGTATAATTGTGAACCCTGCAAGTACAAGCAGGGATTGTATTTTAGGGATTTATCGCTGCTTACAGTTGGAGGCCTGTTTCCAAAGTGAAATTTTGCAGCATTGACTTCTGCAAAGCCAACTTTTATTATACACACTATTGACTTTCCTATGAGGACAGGCTGAGAGAGTTGGGGTTGTTTAGCCTGGAGAAGAGAAGGCTCCAGGGACACCTTATTGCAACCTTTCAATCCTTAAAGGGGGCTCATAAGAAAGAAGGAGAAAGACTTTTTAGTAGGACCTGTAGCAATAGGACAAGGGGCAATGGTTTTAAACTAAAAGAGGGTAGATTTAGATTGGACGTAAGGAAGAAATTTTTTACAATGAAGGTGGTGAAACACAGGAACAGGATGCCCAGACAAGTTGTGGATGCCCCATCATTGGAAACAGTCAAGGTCAGGTTGGACGGGTCTCTGAGCAACCTGATCTCATTGAAGATGTCCCTGCTTATTGCAGGGAGGTTGGACTAGATGATCTTCAAAGGTCCCTTCCAACCCAAACCGTTCTGTGATTCTATGATTCTATGACTTCCTGTCACACCTGAAGGATGTACTAATGTATCTATTCCACTAAGAAAACTGTCTAAGAAATGTAGGTTTTATTTTGAATAACACATTGTCAGTATCTCCGCAATGTTCACTTCACCAGTGTCACTGTTCAAAGTGTGCTCACTACCTGGCCAGTGGCCAGCCTTTGAGGAGGTGAGCTGGTGCGCATTTGTCCTCTGATCAGTCAGCTGTCTGACAGATCCTTCCAGAACAGGGGAATGAGACATTTGACGTGCCCCAGAAAATCCTTCTGCGGCTCTCTGAAATAGCAGAAATGCAAAAAATCCAGCTTTGCTTGTTCTAAAGAGGAAGACAAAGATAATTCCTTGTATGAGTATTTTCCCCAGAAAAAGCCTAATTAGAATTTGTGGCATCGGTGAAATAGTTTGGTGTGCAGTATAGAGAGACTTAATTAAAGAAAAACAAAATGTCCTGTTGTTTTAAATATGGCTATGGATGAATGGAAAATAGATCAAGTTTTTTTGTTTTCTACAAGGCATTTTAAAACAGACTTTAAATCAGAAGACTAATTCTTCCAGTTCAGTCAGAGTGACATTCACATTAGAAGCATTCAGGGATAAGTATGATGGTTCAACAGGCAAAGCTAAGCAACTGCTAGCATTAGGTCTTTAAAATGGTTGAAAGTTTGGAGGGAACTTCCTTGAAGAAAGACAACTTTCAAAAGTGCCTACCACTGTGGCACATGATCCTCAAGCTGACTTTTCTTTTTTTCAGTATAGATCAGCCAAATACCACCTTTTGTAAATTGAAGGACCAGCATAGAGCTATTTTAGGTTACAGTCTTCTTTAAGTAGTCAAATTTGCATCTGCACTCCATGAGTTCAGTTAAAGAAATTCCAGTTAAAGAGATTTCCCCCAAAATGAAAGGTCTAAGAAACAATGTGCATTTCCATCTGTGCCAAAACTCTCTCAGAGAAAGGCGCTACTCTCTCATTTTAAAATGCGTACAGGAAAACCTCAAAAAGAGGAGCAAGATAAAATGTATCCTTGATAACATACAGTGTTAAAGGGGCTTAAAACACTGGTAAAACTGGTTGCTGAAGTAGAACTAAGCGGGAAATGCAACAGACCCAAAGAAATGCATTTACGGTGGAAAAAATACAGTACAGTAAATGCTTTTCTGACTCAAGTATTCAAGTATTTCGAACTGTGATTGTGATAAGTGAGATGTCAGAGGACTAACAAAATACTCCAGTGACAATGTGGCAATTAAATAGGCACACTGGCTACTACGGTAACATTTAAAGTCGTTTTAAAATCCTTCAGAGTGTTTTATGGATTTTATGGCTTGGGTCTGTGGCAGCTGATACTCTGACATTTGACGTGAATTGGGTAGGACATACATATGATGAATTGTAAGTGTAAGAAGTAACAAAGAGTCCCAAGTTTGTTGCCTTTCAATAAGCTTTAGCCTCCTAAGTCATTGTGAACATCGGACACTTGAAAACGCTGCCCAGTGGCTCTCTCCCCGCTTTGTCTGCCTTGTCAACTTAGACTATAAACCCCTTGGGACCAGGACAGTAACTTATTATGTATAACACTGCACACAATGGAATTTTGATCCATATAGACTCCAGGGCCTCTAAATGCGGCAGCAACATATATAATTTGAAAAGCAACAATTTTACGATACTGAATACAAAAAGGAATGGGCATCAGCAGAAGAAAGGAAATGCATCAGAATATCAATACGAATTGCCAGAGGACCACTGGGTTGCAATGTGATTATAATGAGAAACCCTATGCTGTTAGGAATTTGTAGGTAAAGGACAAATATTTACACCACAAACTAACCTGCATTTCATACCCAGAACGCCTGATTTCATCTCCCATACACCATGGCAAATTTGGAATACCTCAGAAAAAGGAATTATACCGAAGTTAGGGTAAGTAGGCAAAGGATCAACTGAGCCTTTTAATTTGATACAGTATCACCAAGGATAATGTGTAAAAAAAAATTCCATGAATAAACAGAACTGTGTGTTCTGCCAAGTAGTATTTTCTGGTATTTGTAATGTATAGCTCTGTGCTGTAATACAAGACAGCATTAAAGCTGTCAGGAAAATTGCTCGTCTTCACGTTTCTCTTAATTTCATTTTGCTTCAAAGTTCTCATTCGTTCTGCCATTTGGCTTTTCCTTTCTCTCCCACCAGCTTTCAGAGGACCCAGATCTATACATTACCAAGGTGCTGTTCCCAGCAAGATACTGGGTTCCCTTAAATGCAGCTGCTTTCTGTGCTGATGAAGAGCGTGCTGCAAGAGATGCCAAGCCAGTTCAAAGCCCAATGTTTTCACTTTGTGAGGAGTTTGGTAGGTATTACAGGATTATCGGTTTGATAATCCTGTAAACAGGGTTATGTGCATGACTGGAGTCCTCACCCAGAGGAGCCTAGACATATGGGAAAGCTTCCCTATACATATGGGCTTGCTCTAACCCAAATGTGGCTTGTCTGGACTTAATTTCTTATATCACACCAGCCTCAGAGAGCAGAAAAACAAATCTAACCACAGCATCTTTGCAGAGAAAGCAAACAGGCCCATTACTGCTCAATGGAAAGTACACAGGGTTCCTGGGATGGGCTAGTACAAAAATAATTCAGGGAAAATATGATCGTTTTGAAAGTATCCTAGTTATATTTTCTTCAGATTTGCAATTCTTTCTCACCTTTTGACAGGTCTTAATGTAAGGGCCTGGAAAGATGCAAAAGGCTAAACTCCAGGCCCAAAAATTTCTATGGTTTTACCCCTGCAGAGCCTCTGCGAACACAGAGAGGTGGAAGAAGGCACTCTGTGCGCTCACCATCTTTTTACTCTCTAAACTTTTCGTTAGGGAGGCAGAAGGCATTACTGATTACTAGTATAGCATGAATATTTATTCTGTAACAACACTACATAAAAATTACTTGCTAGATACTGTGCAAGCAAGTAGATGAACTCTTGCTACATGCACCTATCTTGAATTTAGGCTAGGCTGGGTTGAGAGCAGGAGGAGAAGGACAGGACAGGGAGGCTGGCATTAGGAAGAGGAAAGCACTTGTATTTAGCTCTGCCATATGTATCTTCACTCGTTCATGTCCCAGAATACTGTGAATCAGGTGAAATTAACATTTGGCAGCGGAGCTTGTAATCACTGGGCTTTGCATATGAAGTCTGCATTGCTAGCCTGATCTGTTATTGCTATCTGTGGGACTCAGGGAGTTGCACAGGTGTTAAAGTGGATCAAGTCCTACTGGGCACCAGCACTCCTGTGTCTGGGGCATCATCACAAGCACAGGGCTGCCATTCCTCCAGCCCAGTGTGTAAATTCAGGGCAAGACACAGACATGCAGAGCACAACCAGGCTTTGTATGAGGACTTGTTCATCATTGCATCCCAGGGTGCAGAAACTTAGCAGAAACTGGCTTCATGGGATCAGTGATTGCTAGGTACATGAAATTCCCATTGAACTAATTCACATCTTAATAAAAGGTAGTATATTTCTTACACTGTGATGCATAACGTAAGAGTTACATGATATTGTACCCATGGATACAAAGCAACGGCTTCCTCTCCAAGGCTGGTGTCCTGGGTTGCTCTAAAAGGTCTGATTAGGAATGCTGGTGTAGTAATGCAGGCATATAATAGGTCCTCTGTGAGGCAGCCCTCAAATATTTCTCTTAAAAGCTCATCTCACCATGGCCATAATCACCTAATAATCTTAACACATACTACTTTGAGAATGTAGAGTATGTTTTATGGTATTTGCTTCAGCAGACACCTTCCTTAATGGAGCTATTTTGTGACCAGACATCCAAAAGAAAAAGAAATTCTTATCCACAACTATAGGGTATGTAACTTCCTAATGTAACATTTTTGTTTTCACTTAAAACTGCTCTTAAGTAGGAGAAAGGTTACATGAATAAGTAGGAAAGAGGTGGCTCAGTGGGAGAGTTGGAACAGTTTTGATGTCTAAGTTATTTTCCATGTCTAGATTCTTTTCCACAATATCATTTTGATTTTTTTCCAAGAACACGTTAAAAGAACGACAATTTTGTGGTCAGAGTATAAAATCATGAACAAATTCTCAATGGGAATCTGTGGATAGACTGTAAGTTGGGAAAGAAACATTTATATCCCTGTGCAAACAGGTGTAATCCCCAAAGGCTCTTTGCGCGCAGCAGTACTGTTTGGTATTCAGTTACATACACACTATGTACACCCTACACAAATGTGTTTATCTAATGAGTTCATACATGTGTAGAGCGTACCATACAGTACATATGTACACAATGGTTTGTGTAGCATCTGTGTACTTCAGTGTGCTCAGTGATTAACCGAGCATAGGCTAGCTAAGCACAGATATGTATGGGTATTTGGTGACTTGGTTTTCTCTTAATAACCTAAAAATAACAAGCCAAGTTCATGTAGGAGTCAAAGGATGCCTGCAATGGGTGTAGCTCTACCTTCTGATTCCTGATATTATATAAATTAACAACATTTTAAACTCTGCTACATACCAATCCTCACAAATTCATATCACTCACAACCCCCCCTCCCTGAACTAACCCATTTCACTGTTTAAAGATACACAAGGATCATAGATAATAATCCAGTTAATAAGAGTGAAGAACAATGTCACACTGAGCAGTTTCTGCCTTTTCTTTCTAACCCAGACTAGCCGCCACTCCACCAGTCCTGCGACTGCCCCTGCAACGCTGTTGTCACCAACAACCACCTGCCACCCAGATGAAGAACAACCGCTCATGAGTAGGCCAGGACACCGGCTGCCCAGCTGCTCCTCTCGTTTCACAGTCTAGCAGCTCCAGTGTCCCTGCTGTGCCCCAGGTCCTGCCTCTCTCCCATGCCTCGCTGGCCATATTAGCATTTCCCCATTCTTGGTTACCTTCTCGAGGTTTCTCTGCCTCCTCCTCCACCTTGTACTCGTTCCTCAACACTTGTTCTTCAAGTTGCTTCTTTCTTTGCAATTGTATGAGCTCAAGGATGCTGTTGGCCCTTGCTGGTATGCTTAGAGGTGCTTGGGTGGCTGGAGAGCACAGCTGGTGCCAGCTTGCCAGTGCTTGAGTCAGATGTCAGCATGGGACAGACTCTGTGACTGATCTCTCTCATTCAGTGAAAGGGGAACAAACCTCTTCCTTGGGCACCATCCATTCAAGAAATGCTGATGAATTTCCATGGCCCTGTGGAAGACCACGTGGCCACCTAAGCAGCTCTGGTTTCTCGGTGTTT
>NC_059500.1:42174174-42224174 GCF_018139145.2 Gymnogyps californianus
TTATGAGCTTAGATCATCAGATGTATACTTAAGTTTGTGCTCAGCTACAAAGAGTAGGGCACTTTATAAATTATTTTGTGCTTGTGCCACTTGGAGCACAAGTGAGATATGCTCTGCTTCTTTCTTACTTTTCACTTGGCTAAGAGTGCACTTTGTGGTAATAAATACTGAAATAATTTTCTTTTGTTAGAAGCTGTTCAACTCAAGTAGCAGGATGTAAGTGGGTACAAGACACCCATGCTATTAAAATAAATAAAACCAGGAATAATATTTTCCCAGTCATTGAGGTTAAGAACTTCAGAAATTACAAACTAAGAGAAAAACAGTGTGACCTAAAAATGATCTGGTTTGCTGAACTCATTTTCTTTCAGTAAAAGCAAATACATTAAAGACGTCCCCCACACGTTATGGAAAACTCTTTTGCAATACGTGTCTGAATTGCTAAGCAGCAATGGAAAATGACTCTACTAAAGTTAGACGGCGAGAAAGGTTAAATAGTTAAGAGGTAGGAACAGAAAGTAAGTCCTCTGGCCACTGCACTTGCTGTTGTTACTTCCTCCTTGCATGAAGATCCACACTAATATGCCAACTGCACAATTGCTCATTTCAAAAGCAAAAATGCTAATTTTTTTCTTTTCACTCCTAACAATGAGGTGCAATATTAATAGCCAATTTCTATCTTCCTTTCAATCATACCTATTCTATAGTAGCATGAATGTTTAAACATAGTGCTGCTAAGACCAAACGTTTTCATAGGAACTCTACAGAAGATTCAGTTTTAACTCGTTCAGAGCTGGATACAGATAGCTTCTGTCCATATCATTAACTTCTTTAGCATGTGGTAGCTGCTTATTGTTTGCAGTTGGACTTGACTGTTATAGACCCAGCTGTACTAAATTAGCTCCTACAACTTTGAAAACAGTATTGAAAGGCAAATAACTGATAGTATTAAGGTTTTTCTTTTATGCATCTTCCCAGCTAAGCACAGAGACGGGAGTGTGAAGTGATCTGGTAAATTTGAAGAAGTATATATAAAAATCAAATTTAAAATCTGATGTATAAATAATTACATACTTTTCATGCAATATGTGATAAAAAGAGACTTCATTATTTTTTATTTTTGTATCACATGAGATCAAAGAAACTTTAAGCATGGAGATTTTGGTGGGGTTTTTTGTTCAATCTACTTTATGATAGCAAATAGTTACTTTAAAACTGGCTCATATGCAGATTTCAGTTGGAGACTGAGGTGCATGGTCTAAATGGTGGGGTAGGACATGATACAACCAGCATTCCCAGCTGCTTTGGAAATACATAGTTTTCAGAGGATCTAAAACGAAGATAAAGTTGCTTGAAACATGTTCCTTGTCCCAGCTGTGTCAGACTGAGATGCTGCTTGGATTATGTCAGAGGAAATATTATGCAAGATGAGTAAAGTTTTTCATTTAGATATGTATTAGTGACTGCAGTGCCTAACAGATGTCACCTAGCTAATACTATTCTGAACTTACATACTAATATCACTGAGGGTTTTCTATAGTATAGGGCTTTTCATTTTTACCTCCTCTGGAAGAAGGAAGTCCCAGTTTGCCTCAAAAAAACTTAGCGGTGCCATAACTGACTGTCCACATATTCCACTACACAGGCCGTACCAGCTCATTACAGATACATTGAGCTGAGCAGGGTTTGAACCAGTGAACTGTAAGGGAAAAGAAGGCATTCTTACTATCTGGTTACATTTAGATGAGGCAGGTGGTGCTCACTGGCAGCGTCTGAAGTCTGTGTGTGTGACAGCACTAGTGCTTTGTGCTATGCAGCATTCACTGTGCTTGCAGCTGTCCCCAAGGTGTGAAAACTCCAGCTGACTTACTGGAGTATGTACTTGAGTACTGGAGAGCAGCACTTGGTCCTGTGCCTGTGGATGTCGATGCTTTTGTTAACTTCCCTGGGGTGACCCTGTTGCTTAGACAGCCTTGTCTAATTGCTTCTTCCCAAATTTGAGACTTCCAGAAATGCGGAGCAAATGCTTTTCCACTCTTGTAGCCAACTCAGTGGTTTAATTCAGCTCAGATAAAGTCCAAATCTTTGGCCATTAGCTGACATGAATGCAGGTCTTACATTTTCCTTTTGGCAGTGTGGATGGATTCTGTGCTTTGGCACGTTTCTGCAAAAGGCGTCCAACAATGTGACCTGAGCACACAGCTGAGAGTCCTCTTCATAATGAATCAAGCCTTGATTTCAGTAGCTGTTTTTTATATATTATGATATCCTGCTGAGTTGGTAGGTTGTGGAAATATGGAGTGCAGCTGTTCAAGAATCATTAAAAGGCAAATAATTTTTCCTGTCTATACTGTTAGATAGAAATCCTTTTACTCATTCTGGCCACCTTATCTGTAATTTCTTATGCCATTCCTGCTTCAGTCAGGAACTTGTGACGAAAACCAAGAATCCTACTGATGCAGAACATCATTTAGTAACCTTTTGAATTTGTTTCAGATTTATTTTTGTTTGGATCCAAGCATCCAACATATGAAGTTAGATGGTGCCATGCAGCATCGTCTTCTTCAATAAAAAAAATCATTTCAAAATTATGTAGTAGTGGTTCCTTTCCTCTTTCCTTTTTGTGGCTTTGAATTCAACCAGAAAACTTGCACTCTTGAATTACCTCGAGGGTCAAATGCATAATGTAACAGCTTACCTCCTGTTTGATTTCCAAACCCTGGCCCTCTGGGGATATATCTTTATTGTTGCGGTGTTGCCTTGTAGCACTACAGGCTAACAGATCAATTCATCCTTTAAAGCATCCTATCACCTGTCGATATGAAATTCTAGCAATTACTAAAGTGGGATGGCTGCAAAGCGTCTGAAAAACTTTTCCGATTGATTGGTTCATTGCTCCAGAGTATGATGAACTTGTTTAAGAAAAATTGATCTGGCAAATTGATTTTTTTTTTTTATCAAGGAATCATATGAATGTAATTTAAGTAACAATATTTTTGCCCTGGAGAATGTATAATATATATTTGGGATGTGTGCACATAAAGAACAAAAAAAAAAGAAAAAAAAAGATGGAAGGGATTTATACAGAAGAACTTGGAATTTTTCCTCTAAGATTCATGCTTTGTTTTGCAAGTTCTTCCGAACACCTTTTTTTGTTGTTGAATGCATTTTTTTGTTTTGTTTCTTTCTTTAATCAAATGTTTATTAAAAGTGAAGTTCCAATATTTAATGAATGAATTAATTTTCCTGGGATGCCCCAGGTCATTTGGGATATGAGCTGTATCCTTCTTATTTGTCCAAGTCGAGTTATGATTTTTCACAACCAGTTCCTTGTAATGCAGACAATGAGGGGAATAATTAATTGCGTAACTTGGAAAGTATCTTGTAATTTCAGCTCTGCTGCTATATCCGTACTTTTGCTGCTCTGTTTTTGTTCTACTAGGAGCTAAAAGCACCCAGCCCAGCCCATATTGACCATAATCTTTTGCATGGCAGTGCTGTGAAGGGTATTATTCACACTCTGGGCATGCAAATGATCAAAGACTTAATAGTACAGTTAGAAATAAATTTCTCCCCACCTTGCCTCTTCTCCCCACCCCCTTTCAGACTTTAAAACTATGTAAGAGTGAATACAGATCAAACCCAGAAATTCTGTTCTTATTCAGAAAAACATTAAGAATTTGCCACAGAACTTCTGTATTCTACAAACCCATCCTACAAATGGGGTGCCCAGGGTTACCTTACCCAAATGTACGAAACCCAGCCCTATGGCAATGCAGCATAGAAAGACCTTTCAATCCGCTGAAGTCTGCTAAGAATCTGTGGGAGGGGGTTGTTCAGTTTTAAATCCTGTTATGTCTATTTCTCTCTTCAGTCTGTGGTCATTTAGTAATTTTTCACTTTTAATGGTTGTGTAGATTCTGCTAAGATGTGCTGACGAATCATTGCATGCTTGTAGGGGTCTTCAGCGTTACTGTGTAAATCTATTTTCTAAGTGCCAATATTTTTGCTTCAAAAATATTGCATTCAATACATTGAATATCCATGAATGTATTGAAGTTGAGTGAAAAAGACAGTAGTACCAGAACACATGCACAACTTCAAGTTGTCAGTTTTGTTATTAAAACGGAGGCCTCGTGTTTCGAGTGTTTCCCAGATAGAATGTGGGCTCTTTTCAATGCAAGGCTCTGCTTTCAGCAAAATTGTTAATTATAGATCATAATAAGCTGTTAGGAGCAAAACACACACATAATTTGAAAGTGAAATGAGGCACAGTACATAGATAAAGCAATTGTTTATCTAAGAGGTGATTAGCAGCAGCAAAACAAGCAAACTGATACTTGAACCTGAAAGAAATTATACCCATTTGAAATCGTTAAACTATTTGCTTATTTGTGCATTGCAACCTAATGCAAAGGTAAATGCATAATGATGTGAGTTTTCTCTCCTATGTGCTGAGTAGCTCAGTGGATATACATTGTGTTTGAACTACCATCGTAATAAAAGAAAAGCTTGTCAAAAGGAGAAAAAAGTCAAGTGCCTCAGTTTCACAGAGGAAAGCAAATGAGGTTTGAATTGTTCTATACCATGGTAGACTGTAAGCTTTTAAAAGGCACTGTAATCACTGAATGAACAAAGCAGTTTGCCTTGGGTAATTATGCCTTTCGGTTTCTTTCACTTTAAAGTTTATTTCCTCAGACGTTACATGGCATGCTTGTTTGCCATGTCAGAGTGTTAATCTCAGTGCAAAACACTGTGATTTTCTGCAAGGATAAATGAGCCCAGAAACATTCTGAGTTCAGATCAAGTTGAATGCCATGATGGTAATCCAATCTAATTTTACATTTAAATCAGTGCTTAACTGGGTGTTTAATCTGGCTCTCATGGGACAGCAATTTCATTTGAAATGCAAAACTTTGCTCATACACCACTAGGATAGTTGTTTTATAAAGTCATAGGATAGGTAGACATTAAGTACATATTTACGAAGTCACAAATCAGAGATATGCAAATGGTTTGGTGAAGTGTAAAATGGCCCACATTGCTATACTTTGAGGTTTCTCCTCCTCAGGAAAAGGAGAATACATTCACTTTTAGAATTTTTTAATGCAGTGTGATTGTAAGAAGCTTCTGTGCTAAAATGTCTGTGAACCCTTCAAATAGAAACATAAAGAGACACTGTGGAAAAAAACCTTTACGTGACCTTGGTCATTCCCTAACAGGTGGTTTACTCTTTGTGATGACTACTTCCTTCCCTGCCTCTCTTTTGGCATCTTTATAGGCATGTATGTTCTGGGGACTTCCTTCTCTTCCCCCAGACCTTGAAAATAAGTCAAAGTACTACTTGTGCATTCTTTTTTTCTCCTCGATTGCATGACATTAGTTTTGAAAGGAAGATGCTGTTATTTAGCATCCGTTCATTAAGTATTCTACATAAAGTAAAAATGATAGTAACCTGAATATCTTAGACTAAAAAGCTAGATCTTTGCTGTCTTAGAGAGGCCAGCTTTGTAAGCATGTTATGTCTTCTTGTTATGCCTGCATCCATGATCCTGGGGTGTTAGTAGCTTGGCAACGTTCCTCCTTATATTGTAAGAACAGGGTGAGCTTAAGCTGTTCATAAATCCTATCTGAGGAACACGTCTTCAGGGTTCATCTGGAAAGGCTCCTGTGAGTTGTTTACTTGGCCCCAATGTGGTACTAAAGGGAGAAATGTAATGTATTGTGGTAAACTGCACTAACCAGACAGAGAAAAACAAAGAAAGCTGGCATCAACTGATAGCAAGAGAATTACGGGTGTTGTATACCTCAGAGAAAGGTAAGAGGGAACTTGGAAATGAGATGTACTGTACGTGTACTAGACAGGTATGTTAGTGTAACTTGTATACAAAATGGTTTTGATCAGTCTTGATCAGGATTAAATTTTTGCCTGAGTACTGAGATAACAGCTAAGAAAGACAAATGAACAAATTGAGGCTCAATGTGTCATGAAAATGTGGTAGTGTTGAAAATATTTTCCATGAAATGAATAAATAGAGCCCACTTGTAGAATGCTAATTGATAAAGATGATGGAGGGGGTGAATAAGTCACTGAGAAAGCTAAAACAGTGTAAAATGGAAGCTGAAAAAGATCCTACAACCATGTATGTGAGTGTTTTTTTTTACTTTTGAATTGACTGAATGTCATGTTAACTGAATTTCTCTTTATGGGCCTAAGATACAAAATTTTTGCTAATACTGAATTTTGGTTAAAAAAGTACTTACACAGCTTTAATAAGAAAGGCCTTGCTTCAGTATCTAAGTCTAAAGATTGTAAGGATGTAGACATTTTTTAATCTGTTTACAATATTGCAACTTTGTGAATGAACAGTTGAATCTGAGCAGATCTGTCTGTTGAAGCCAAGCCCCACTGATGCAGGAGACTTTTAGAAACTTGTTGCCTGCATACTGGCATCTTACTATATTAATATTTGTCAGGATTTAAGGGTGTCTAGTGATTGAAGAGTGAAAACTAATATTATTATAGGAACATAATGGTTGTTCTTTGTTCTAGTAATTCTTCGTTGCACTTTTTCAGCATTTCCCAAACTTATTGTAACAGTCTCTCAGGACATTAATATTTATTTCATTTTCTCTTTGCTGTAATAAGTCTGGAATTAGGGCAAATCTTAAATTGTTCATATACCTAGTTTTTGTTTTAATTCTGTGTCCCTTTGTGCATCTTGGCTCTAATTTGGCAAAAGAGCAAAGGAAGTACCTTACACACTGAGAGAGTCCATTCTTGATGCATATCTAGTTTAATCAGAAGCTAGAGGTACCGGCAATCTCTTGTTGTTCCTCGGAAAATTTCCAGCTGAATTTAGATAATTTAAACAAAATTTGAATAACATTTGTACTGCTAGATGTTGTGATGCTCCCCTATCCGTTTTACAAACTGTGGGAATGCTTTGCAGTAGTTTTAAATGTGGCATATATTAGTTGGAATTGCAGGCAAGCAACTTCAGGCATTTTATATACTTACTCTGTTTAATGTACTCTGATATTTTCTTTTTATCTAGTCTGTCTGCTTCCCTTCCTCCCTAGCTCTTAACAAGCTCCTCAATATTTGACCTTCAGGGACTTCTAAGGTTCACCTGAGACAACAAAATCACTGGAACAGACGCACCAAAGTATCCTGTGGTTTCTGACCATCTACCTCCTGACCTTGTGTGCCTGATAAACAATGCAGGGCTGTCCAAATTCCCTGTCTCCGTGGCTGTCTCTCTCTCCCAGGACAGTTGCATTGAGACATAACAACTCATCTTCATTAGAACTCTGACTCATAATGCAATTAATTGTGTCAGGAAGTGAAACACAGTCCTTGAGCAGACTTGCCTCTAAAACATGTCCCAACATGTGCTGAACACTATAGTAAATGATTCACTGGAGAAGGTGCATATTTCCACAGGTAGATGAGGGATGAGGGCAGAACAGAGGGATCTGGTGTTTTATGCATTTGGTTTCCATTGATGGTTTTGGGGAGAGTGAAATTTTGTTATTAAAGAAAATAAGGAGACTACATCATAAGTTGTTGTTGTTATTATTATTAATAATTTAATAATATAACCTTATACTTTTTTCTGTCAGTATCGTCAGTCTCGTACTTTCTGGGCAATGAAAACTGAAGAAATGTATTTTAAATTCAATGCTGGTAAAATTATTTTTGTGACATCCGTGACTGGATTTCAGGTTTCCAACATGAAAAGCCAAGTCAGAAATATAACCTTCCCACATCATACAATTTGGCTTATCATGTGTGTTTGTGGCTGAAATTAAATGCTCCAAGGATTTTTCTTAAATTGAGCTATAGCCCACTCCTGACCCTTTACACAGAGGTGATTTCTCCTATTATTGGGCAGATCTTCTGCATAACATAAATAATCAGTTAAAAAAAAAAAAATAGAGGTTCAAGAGACATTTCTCTGAGATGATGTTGAAAGGATGGTGTACCCTAAAAGAAATTAGTGGAATCAGAGGTGATACTGTATTTTAAACAAACTGCAACGAAGGGAATTCACAGTTTCTCAACTTGCTATAGTTCTCTAGTGGTGGAAATAGATGTTTCAGAAACACATCAGGGAGGAGACATTACATAAACCAGAACTAAAGTTTTTGTGTCACTACTTTTGCTTCTTTTTATTAATGTCAAATTCTTATTTCACAGATAGAAATGTACATTCCCTTGTATTCTGAATGCAAAACTGTATTGTGCTTGGGATAAATTTCATCAAGTGTTTTTCTTCCCTACTCCTACAGTCTTTATAATTATTTACCTTTTGTCCTCATTTGACAAAGTGAGCTTGAATGTGCATAACAAATACATGATTAGCATATGGTTAACTGGAAGTGTGTTGTAGGTGGACAGATATGCTCTCCAAATGGATTATGGCAAGAATCTTCAAAGTAGAAAGTGGGAATTAGAGGCTCAGAATTCTATTGATATTCAACTGGAGTTGGACACTTAATTCCTGTGGAAATCCCATCTAAGTGCAATTGAATTTTAAATGATAGGTAGTGGGAGAAGAAATATAAAATGCCCTTAAAATGTTGCCCATCCTGCTGCCCAGAATCATGTCAATATTATTGCTGGCTGTGTCCTCTTTTCTCTAATCTGTCTGTTTTGTTATTACAAAGTGTTCACTATTCACTACAATAACGTGAGCGGTAGGAACACCTGGGAATCTGAATTTTATAAATCTTTCTTCAGATTAAGGGAAGCATGAGGGAAAGCGGCCAATGTAAATACAAACTGTTGTGGCAGACAAGGACTCATTACCGCTGTGCACTCTGAGTGACCAAAAAAAGATTCAACCTTTGCTTGGAAAAGCCATTAGAGAAGTTGAGTTTTCATGAAAAGAAGGAGAGTTGGCTGCTTGAACTTGTTTTCATTGCAGAGAAAAAAATGAGGTCATTGGTACAATGTTAAGCAAATCAGCTGAGATGGATTCAGTACAACAATCAAAGATGGATTGACTTGTTAAAGAAATAAAAAAAATGGATATGAGCTGGACTTTGGTCAAACTGAACAAAATGAGAATATTAGCCAAACTTGTAGTATCTCTATTTAACTCTTACCTGTAATAAAACATGCCATTTTCTAGTTTGTGCCACAAGTCCACCAGTGCTACTGGTGAAGGTAGATGAGAGAACTTCTTTGATTTTACAAAGTTCTAAAGTTTTACTTCTAACTGATGAAGATTTTAATTTATCATATGCTTCTGGGATAACTTGCAAACTGAGGATTTTTCATTTTTTGAAAATAGGTGAAGGGTTTGAGCCAAAGATCAGTCGTGTTTTCCACTGTGGACTTGCTATCTAAAGGATGTCTGATCTAAAGATTCATGAACTTTGGGCTTTGAAGTCTAGACTTGGTGAGCCATGACTGGATGGCCACACTGTGTGGTCATGCTGCTCCTAGAATTTGAATTACTCTCTTTAAAGCAAGGACCTTTCATCATGGCCTCGTGAACACACAAGTAATTGTGTCTCCTTGCAAATCTAGGAAGCTGAGCAGCAAAACTCACTCAGCTGCACACCTGAAGAAATAAAAGTCCTATATCTGGTTTGTTTTGAATAAAACTGCAAGCCTTCTATTCATGAGGGAAGGGAACACTTTCTTCTTTCTAGTGACAATTTTGGAGCATTGCCAGTCCTTACTGTTTTGTCACAAAATGGTGATAGTTCAATGTTTACCTCAGGCTCTGGTTTCTGAGAACAGTTATTAAATAGAAAGTACGTCTTTCATTGAGGGTATGAGGAAACAAGGAGAAAAGTTTCTTTACTCCTAGTTACAGAGAAAAATTTGAAATTTGACCTCGGTCTATCCTAAAGACTCAAAACAAAGATGGTAAATAAAAAGATGTGTCGTTGTCTTCCTTTCTCCTCTCCCCTCCTTTAAAGTTCATGATATTTAAGTCAGCTTTAAGATTTCTAGCCCACTAATTTATGATTTTTGACAATCTGGGAAATGACCCAGACTAATTATGTAAGTAGGTGGCTTTTCATGGATTTGGTTTGTTCTTACAGACACTAATTGTCCAGCTGGTTTTGCCTGAAACACTTCTACCCTTTACCTAGTGTCAAGGAGTTGAAAAGAAGTGGGATCAATCACAGACGTATATATATTCTTTCAGCCTCTGCTTCTGTCTCTCTAAACAAACAGACTGTTAAATCTGTTGAGCTTTGCAGAGAGAATGCAAAGGCGTATCTCCTTCCTACCCTAAATCCACGCTATGGCAAGGTGACAGTAATGAAGACATATGGTGTAAATGGATAGCACAATGTATTTTCTAAGTGTTTTAGGTAAAATTTTCAAAGTTGCTGAAATGAGCTTATCTCATTTTCAAAAGTGGCTTTTCACTGCGTGAAGAGCTTACATTGCCTTTCAGCGAGTCTCAAGAAGATTTTTTTTCCACATTGAAACAAAAATTATCATAATTTTCTTTCTACAGAAGAATAGTAAGAGAGAAATCAGAAGATATTTGTAAATTTACACACTTACATAAATAATAAAATAATTTTAATATAATTTTTTTATTTTAAAATACTAATTTAAGGATCACATATATTCCTGTCATTAAATAGATCTGTAAACTTACATGTGGATATTGCTTGTTGTGAGTTAAAAAGTGTATGATAATATAATAAGACCATTTTCTTGGGAAATTCTTACTTCTTGTTTCCCTTTATCTTATGTGTAGGGGAAGAGATTGGTTCAAACAAAAGCAGCAAATGAGTAGAAGCCCAAAGCTTAATTTTAATTTTTTTTTTACCTATAAACCAGAGTTTATGTTCTGTTAATCACTCACTTCAAATATCCTAAAATGGCCTGCCACCTGGCTTTGTAGTAAAATTTACTTCTAATTAAGGGCAAGGCTTGAGTCTGAGGCTGGTTTGGACTTCAGGTTGCTGAATTGGCATGGCAAACAAGAATGTTAAAGAGGTGATGGTTTCCAGCCAAAAAGGGCTCAAATCTCTTTGTTGCTTCCTATTGCTGATGACTTTAAAGCCTGCCCTTGACACTGAGCCAACAGCTTGCTCTTGTTCCTTGTCAAAAGAAGGACTCTGGAACAGGGTCAGATAGATGCATGTTGGTTTCTAAATGGAGAGACCTTTTTGGCAGTGAGCATAGTGATAAAAATAGCTGGAGCTGTGGAGAGAACAAAGACAAAGGGAAGAACGAACGGTAAAAGGGACACCAGAGTTTAAACTGCATATAATCAGACCCTGGATGTATCCTTGTTTCTGAATTTCTACCAAACATCTTTTTTCTATTGGCATATTTCTGCAATGTTTTTGTTTTTTAGTCAGGGCAGGCCATTAGACAAAGGGAGTTCTGATGAAAAATAGTTGTAGGCACATACACAAGTACAAAGAATAAAAGAAAACAATGATTATTTAATTGAAAGTCTGAATTAAATACATTTCCAAGTAATTTTCAGTAAAGTCAGATATAAGCCCAAGGATAAAATCATTCTAATCAACACGACTGAGGTCAGGACATTTGCACTGAGGTTAAGCATTGTGTCTCAGGTGCACTTTTAAATGCAGTTTAAGGAATAGTCAAACATACATACCCCATGTGGCAAAACCAGTGTGAGATTCCTGTTCCTAATTACTCAATCCAGCTCTGTGTCACAGCTTGCCATTCCCCAAGTTAAAATGACGCAAAGGTATGTGAGTTCTGGCTGTAAATCAGACTGCTGCCATCCAAGAACGCAGCAATAATCAGTCGAACACCTTCTGTAGAGTTTTAACTTGCAAGAGCAAATACTTGGGTGTTTAACTACTGTTGTGCTTTCCTCCTACGCAACCATGATGGCATCTGCTATAAGGGTGTAGGTGATTACTCTTTGTCCTGGTTTCAGCTGGGATAGAGTTAATTCTCTTCTTAGTAGCTGGTACAGTGCTGTGTTTTGGATTTAGTGTGAGAATAATGTTGACAACACGCTGATGTTTTAGTTGTTGCTAAGTAGCACTTATCCTAAGTCAAGGATTTTTTCAGTTTCCCATGCTCTGCCAGCAAGCAGGTGTGCAAGAAGCTGGGAGGGAGCACAGCCAGGACAGCTGACCTGAACTAGCCAAAGGGGTATTCCATACCACGGAACGTCATGCCCAGTATATAAACAGGGGGGAGTTGGCCGGGAGGGGCGGATCACAGCTCTGGCATTGGTCAGCAAGTGGTGAGCAATTGCATTGTGCATCACTGGCTTTTTTTCTTTTTTTTTTTTCCTTTTCTCCCCCTCTTCTTTTTCTTATTATATTCCTTTTCATTATTATTATTATTATCATTATATTTCATTATTATTATTGTTACTATTATATTTTACTTTAGTTATTAAACCGTTCTTATCTCAACCCACAAGTTTTACCTTCTTTCCCGATTCTCCTCCCCATCCCACTGGGAGCTGGGGTGAGTGAGGGAGCGGCTGCGTGGTGCTTAGCTGCTGGCTGGAGTTAAACCACGACACTCTTCCAGAGGACTGACATATGACACACAAAGTTTCCTGTGTTTGAACATCTAGAACACCTTTTATGAATGCTTGTGTTTTGAGCCATCAACTAGGACTGGAGCAACAGAAAACTCCCTGTACTGTAGTCTAGTTCACACAAGCACACTGTGATATGTTAACATTATTTTAAAAAATACCTGTCAACCAGCAAGTTTAATGACACAGAGAGAAAGCTGAGAAGTCAGGTGGTTACAGGTTCTGATGGTTTATAGGTTCTGTTGGTTTGCTGCTGGTACTTTTTATTGAGTTTCACACATTTCTACTGCAAAGAAAAATAGCCATTTTCATGTTTCTAAACAAAATCAGTTGTAGAGAGGGCTGAGGTTTTTTTGACCATCCAGAATCAAATGCTATTGCAGTCTTATAATCTATACCATAGTTTGAAAAACACATGTAGTATGAAAATTAGGCTTGAGAAATATAGAAACCCATACATTGGCATGATGAATTGTATGTCACAAGATCTGGGATGTAGCCCTTTAGTTCTCCTCTTTCAGCCCCTTTTACATAAAGAAATTTTTTTTGAAAGAAGGCTCATCTTTTTTTCATTTTTTTTACAATTATGGTTTTCACTTGCAAACAAATAAAAATGGCTGAATTTTGAGTGTTTGCTTTCTCATGAGTAGTAATCGGGTTTCGTGCATAGAAATTATGCTTTTGTGGTTGCAGTGCATTAATAGATGGTCTTGTAAGACATCTTAGATCTCACTGATCATGTTTTTAGTACTGGACTGGAGCTTTAGATGTTAATACTGGTTTTCAGCAATGGTCAACATACATAGTAAAAAGCTTGTCAATCTGCAAATGGTCCTCTTCATGTATATTGCTTCCTAATTTTACACAGAAATAGAACTGTTGGTTACTTAGGGCAGCAAAATATTAGAAAAACTAGTTAGCATGTTTTTTAGAGCTGTAAGATCCTATGGCAAAGGGGAAGTGTGGGAGACTCACAGCTTGAGGACCACCCGTTCCAGATCAAGAGTGTTTTCTTCTGTCTGGTCTTGTAGATGAACTTGACAAGTATTTCTTCTGAAGTACAGAACTGAGTGCTATTGTTTGCAGCCTTCTAGATGAAAATGAAAAATTGAGATCGTCTCTGCTTCACAGGGACATAAAGGTTTGTCCTGGTTCTGCTTTGGAGTCAGTGAATTTATTGTGCAATCGTTAGAATTGGATAGTTTTGTTTTCCCTGCAATTCTTGTCTGTCACTTTCTTTGTTTTTTCCCCCTTTACTCCAATCAAGCCCAACTCCCTCCTCTCTCATCTTACCTTCTTCTGTCTCAGGTTTAGACTATCTGTCCTCAAACTCCAGTCCTAGACTCACTTGGTTTTAAACAACTTGCACATTAAGTAAATTCTATACAGTAAAACAGTAACAGCTGCCATTCCCTATCACAGTTGCACTCTTGAGCATTCATCAGAATTTTGGTTGTTATCCTTTCAAGTCCTAAATGCTCTCAGCTGTACCAGAGACATCCTACTCTTCTCTGCTTGCTGCTTTCCTCTTCCCTATCACCACAGCAGCCACTATCCTTCAGCTGCTGCTTGATGTCAGAAAGAAGGTGAAAGCTGCTTATTTTTTCCTCTTTCCCTGAGCTTCTCTGCTACCTTATTTTCCTTTTTCTTTTCCTCATAAATTGCCTTTCTACAGACCATCTGGAAGAACGGATTCACTCTGTGCCCTTCTCTTGCTGTAACGAGATTTCTGCCAGAGAAGTCATTCCATGTTAATCTCGTCTTCTGTTCCGTCTGTATTCTCTTCCAGACAGGGAACAGCACATGTGAGAAGGCCCTTGTCAGCCCAGGGCTGATGTGTAGCACGCTTGGAGTTATATATATACACACATATATATGTGTGTATATAGGTACGTATACACACACAAACACACACACATATTTGTATATGTATAAATATGGTTCTTGAAGTCAGTCAGTAAAAATGGGTTGTGCGTAGACAGAATTCCCAAGGTGAGGGTGTTTCCTGGAGTGGTGCAGTACTCAGGTGCCTCCACACTCGGACTTCCACCGGCTACCAGAAGATTTCTGCAGCGTGCAGTTCAGCTTTTTGTAGAAACTTGTGACTAGGTCTTGGTGAGGAAGCTTGGTACCAGAAGTAAAATGTCTGCACTGGCAGAGCAGTCCTATCAGGCTCATGAGAGTAACAAAGTACATTAGCAAGAGTGCAGCTTCCTATAACACCATAGCTTCTAGAGCTTGAATTGGTGGTTGGATCATTAAGATGAAATGGACTATGCAGATGCCTATGCTCCTGCAGAGAAAGAGAGGCAAAGAGGCAGTCTTTTTGGTTTTATAAGCTTTGGATATCATTCCAGGCAATTAGAACCATCAAAACATTTGGATTTCAGATGAAATAATATCCTTCTAGAATTTCTCAAATCGAGCGTAGTTATTTCCTCTTGTCAGAAACAAGAAAATATGTAGAAGATAACTGATTACAAAAATAAGACTTCTAAGAAAGTAATTTTATTTTTCTAGCTTCTTTGTTTCCGTTTAGATCTTAAAATGAGAGACATTGAGAAGCATAGGTTGATTATTTTAAAGTAATTCTTCTTGCTGAAACCCTATGAGCTGATTGAGTCTCTTGCAGAAGAACATATGAGAGACTGCATAGCACTTTGCTGTACATTTCATATTAAATGTGTGTCTTGTTCTACTGATTACAGTATATAAGGGGATAATACCTTAAAGTCACTCCTGGCTCAAATATTTGTATTGTATGTTCATTATACGCGAAGTTGCTTAGGCATATATTTTTAGCAGTAAACATATCTATGGTGAAGTTAACAATTGTTGGCTTGTGAGAGGGTTTTGGGGAGCAAAAATCAACCTTTATTGCAGTTTTGGAGGGGACAGAATCAGTTTCATTCCAAATCAGAACTAAATTTGTCATTGAGATAGTACCAACTTTCCTGGTACATCTGTATATATTTGATATTTATAGCTGAGTTTGTGCCTGTGTATCCTGGCATGTCTGAACTGCTAACATATTATGTCAGATTCTTCTGACTTTTCAGTCTATGTAGCAATAATAACTCTTGTTAACTACTTATAAACATGGTTGAATGATTCAAAGATTTAATAGCACGTTAGTGGATGCTGGAAAATGGTATTGCATGAGGTTAAACTCACATTAGGATAAACACAAGGATGGAATTATTTAAGTTCTGGAACCAACTTTTCCCAAGGGAAGTATTTCCTGGGTTTGGGTTTTTTTTGTTGGTGGTGGTTCTCTCCCCCCCTCCCAACTCTTGCAAGCCTTTTCAAATCCTTTTCATAAAAACTGAAATTTAATTCTACTACCTGCAGACTAATTGTGAATAGCAGTCTTCATTCTCCTTTCTGCCCTCACAGGCACCTGTAAAAAGTAGATCACTGTTCTTTTGACTGTAATTCAGTTACAGGTTTTAAGTATATGTGTAAATGAAAATTAATCTTTTAGTCAAAAAACCAGTTAAAACTAGACTCCATGTCAGTCTTAAACAAGCTATAAAAAAGCTCATCAACTCTCTTAAAAGAAAAGCAAACAAAAAACCCTCTCAATAAACTCTCCATTGAGTAAAAAGCATGAGTTACAATAACGTACATAGTCCAGAGGACTTCTATAGTTGAGATGATGGGCATTTAAGGTTTATTTTTGAAATATGTAAAGTTACATAATTAATGAATAAAATTTTTAGCACATTCTTTGTTTAACCTACTTGTTTTTTTCTTCTCTACAATCTGGAACCTTATGTGCTTTTATTTTTATAAACCCCCTCAGGCTTATAAACTTCGTGACTTAGGTTTGAGTTTTTCTGATTTTTGCCTAAAAAAATTCCTTTCCAAATACTTTTTTTCCCCCAAACTCCCACAAGATAAAACAGAATTGTCAGTTCTTTATCATATTACATTTATGTAATGATTTCTTCTGGAATGAAATGAAAAATCTGTTGAAGAGAACTGACATCACTTTGCCATAATCTTGCATCTTTTAAAGAGCAAAATAAAATTTATTATTTTATTCGACATTAAAAAAACCTAAATGATAGAAATTTCTGTATCTTAAAGGCATCCAAAAGTATACAGGCATTACAAGAAGACTTGGGCTGAGAAACATAAGTTTATACATGACTGTATGTACATTACTATAGTGGCTGTACGTTACACTATGGCACATTGTTTTCTGATGAGTTGTTTGCTTTGTTCTTCCTGTTCTCCAAGGCTTGTTGTAGGTTCCTATCTGTAGAAAAGAAGTGCATGGCTGTGTGATGCAATGTTTTATCACACAGCATTTCAAAGGTGACAGACATCATCCATTTTGGACAACAAGCATCCTATCCAAATGAAGCAGGAAAATCCAGGCAAGCCAGATGGATAATTTTCGGGAGTATTCAGGGAAATGGTAGCTGTTATGGTTCACTGACTATCCAAGGTGCTTTGGCACATATATCATTTTAAGCTATTCAGAACATAGTAACCAAAACCCATTGAAGTGGCCTGATCCTGTCAGTTCCTTTTCATTTACTGCAGTCAGATTTTTGGCATGAACCTTAGCTGTATCTCTCCTGTGAATAAGATTGCCTTGCTGAAAAAATTGGAGAAATGAAGTGAACACTGATAAGAGGTAAATGTTTTAAGCTCTGGTAACTAAAAGATAATAATTTATGTTTTTATTGATGAATATTTGGTATTTTTGTAGAGCAATGGAAGAGCTAAAGATGTTTCTTAACTATATTTCAGTACAAAATTCTGTTTATATGGACACAAATAAATAAATAAAACATTTCTAACCTTTGTCTCTGTATCTGTTTTCAAACATTAATTTTTGAAATTTTAGTTAGAAGTTGAAGATCATGTATACAGTAATGCACATGCAAATAATCACTGTGGCTGTATCTTGCTTGATCTTATCATTGACCTAATATACAGTTCTTTCTTTTGCAAATCCCCCTAAATCATTAATCTTAATACTTTCAGTGACATAGACATACGTTTTGTTGAAATTCAAAAGAAATTATGAACAGTAGTAGTTCAGGTGTATTCACTTTAAGTATTATACAGATTCTACTTCTTTTGATAAAATGCAAATAAATGTCAGACATTTTGTGTACGTGTATGCTGCTATGCCTAGCCGTCAATGCTGACCTTTATCAATAAAGTAAGAAAAAAGTCAAAAAGGTCATGATAGGTATAACATTTTTTCAGCTGAAATGTTATTATATTGTTTATTTTCAGACAGTCCCTAAAATCAAGCATATGGTTTCTTTAACAAAAGCTGTCTCAATATGGTGAGTAATTAACAGGTTCTGTATGACAGTGAAAAGTGAATCCTGTTTAATGAAGTTTCCTTTTGCTTGACTGAAATGATGTTTAGCATACCAGCCTCAAAAAAAAAAAAAAAAAAAATCCTACCTCTTTACTATAAGAAACAGCCTTTCAATATTGTACCAGCTACAGGCGGAAAATAAAAGATGCTACAATTATATTTTCTTACCGGGGGTGACCTCTAGTGTGAAACAATGGCATTTAGCATTCTTTTGGGTTTGAAATGACAGCTTTTTGCCAATTACACTGGATTTCTCAAGTTCTGTCAGTGTGTAGAGGAGCAAGGTAATTCGTCATTAAAAAAACAACCCCCAGCCCCTACCCTAGAGTAATTCTGTCTTCTCAGTCCAGTGTTTCCTTGAAATGTTTGTTTTGCTTATATTTTCTTTAAAAAGTCCAATCGCTTTTCTTGCCCAAATGCTGTAATTCAGATTCTGTCCTGTTACTTCTGGCACTGGTGAAGCTGTTAGTTATACTTGTCATTAGCTCTTTACTCATTCATTCCTTCTCTACTCTTCATCTGTATGAATACAACTATGCAAGATAAAACCCATGAAAAAGCTTTTTTTAATAATTCATAGAGAAAATGTGTTAATGAAAATTAAATTTACCAAATGAAAATCTGAAAAATCAGAGTACATGAAAGAGCAATCTGTACTGCAGCCTTAACTTCAATCCGTTTGTGGTGGATGTGTAAATAACATCTTTAATGCTGTGGGTGTACTAGCTGCCAGAACAGTTAACTATGTGGTAATATTGTAGGTTTTTCCATTCCAATTTATCTATAGATGTGTTCCGTCTCTTAGAGCTGGACACTCTCATCATATTCATGTTTATAAAAAGCATATATGTGTAGGTTTTTGTTTGTTTGTTTTTGAAGCCAAAGGCTACCTCAATTTGCAGCAAAGCTGACTTTGTAAGGAATTGTATTATCCCTCGGACTGTGTTTAAGAGAGGCATGGAGTTTATGTGCATTGCAGTATGACATGCTTTACTCTTACTCATCTCATTAGTTGTAAAATCTTTGCTGAATATTAATTTTCTTCTTTGCTGAGAGACATGTGGAATTATTGTAATTCCAAATGGTGCTATCAATATGAGTAGAAGACGGAAATTACTGAGATTATCCTCTGTTCATTAACAAGGTGGATGTTAGTATGAACACCGTCAAATAATAGCCACATAAAAAATAATTTACTCCACACTTTTATTCTCTAATTATAAATCTAACTAATGTGGGCTTGTCAGGCAAGGAATATCATTGAATGAAAAATAGAAATACTAGTTTGGAGAAAATTGTGTCAATTTTATATGAAATATTTTAAGCTTCTGAAATTAATTTGGAAAATTGTTCATTTTTCTTGAGATCCTGACCTTTGGTTATTTTACAGCCGTGCTGGTCTTGGGCTTTGTCCAGACAGATCTTGTAAGCTAGACAGATCTTGTAAGCTAAACAGATCTTAGGCTAAGTACAAGCTAGGGAGTCTCTTGGGTACTACCGTGTGCAGGAAGTGTGTGGACATGTGATGCACTAATCTTTAATATTGAGATACATGACAAAACAAATTCTACACTGCAAGAGGTGGACCAGTATTTGGTCAACTTAGTGTGATGGCCGGTACAGACTGACGCTTTAAGTTACTTTAGAAGTTTGCAGTGGGATGGGACTGTTGCAAGTTGTGTGCTCGTTGCCTTAAACGGGAAAAAATAAGCATTCCTCAGATTGTTGAAGTTTCCTTTTGAAGGGTGTTTTGAGATTTATTGGTATGCCAAAACAATGCCAGTGTTACAATGCACTCTTAGAATAGCTCAGTATCTCAAAGGTTTTCAAAACAGAAGCAGGTAGTTTGAATAATTGCGCAGTTTCCCTGGAATTCGATTTTGGCCTATCTATTGTAATTACTCCCTCCAGCCATTCCTTCCATACTGAGTCATGGAACTTTTTTCAGGTGTCAGATATTTCCATATGTTTTGTTCATTCATTGATGCAGGTCATCTTCCGTTATTATTATTGTTTCTACTGGTGTTATGTATCTTGAAAAAAATCTTCAGCATGTCCTATTTTCTGTCATTTCTTCTTAGACAGATATATGTACAGCCCCTCTCACAGAAATAGCCTGTGTCCGATTGCTATATGTTAAAAACCGCTGGTACTTCCAGTTCAGCAGTTAGATCACTATCTACAGCTAAGCAAAGGGACAGAGCTCACCTTCATCTAGAGTGAAACAATGTTAGAAGATCAGGGAAATAAGATCTAAGTTTATCTAAATCGTATTATAGATACTGAAGTTGACCTAACTTTGCAGTGCTGTTCTTTCAAGACTATAAATCCTGAGATCCAGGTGGGTGGAAAATACTTGGACTCTGGGATCCAAATATTTGTTCAGTTGCTAGCAGTACATATTTGAACTTGATTAATACCCTGCAATGAGAAACCTGAACTCTCGGAGTTTTTCTTAGCTGTATGCTATATATAGTCAGGTAGACATATAGTAGAGTGTGCACTATGCTTACTCAGTTGTTACCACTGCTAGGAATTGAATCTGTCATGTCAAATTAAATTGCAACTTTTACCTAACTCTTTTAATAATACTGACTCACTAAAAGATTTAGAAGTTTCCAAAACACTGTTCCCCCCGCCACGGATTTGTATTGATTCCAGAGCTGATCTTCATAGACTCCTGCAGAGGACCATACAGAAAGGGTGAATATAGTTTTCTCAGTCCACTTTTAACTTAGTTTCCAAGGAGGATTTTTCCTTATGTGTGGAGTATTTATTGGTGCATAGCTAGTATAAGTCAAGTTCAGGGCTTTAAACATTAGTGATGGAGTGTGTTCTAACAATGCTTTCGTAGCATTGATCAGGAGGATGCCAACAAGTTAAACCTTACAGTGCTTTGAAAAGTGCTTTTCACTCTGAAAAGAGAGGTAGGAAAAGTGTTGTTTTGAGAGGTATTTTTGAAAAACTGAACAAAACAGTCTCAGAAATGGAAATTATTTTCAAGAAATGTGCTTTGTGAATGAAAGCCTGTAGAGTAAATGATATTTGATGTGCTTTTCCTTTACACTCTTGTATTGATATTCGGTTTTGTTTTAGATTTTTTTCTCTCTCTTATTTTTCTTCTGTTTGTGTCTTAAGACAAGTCCTGGTGAATGTAGTTTCTGATTTCAAGAAGTTCTTATTAGGGGAAATCCTTTACTTCTTGTTTAAACTCTGAGAAATCTTTTCCTTTTTAAATATTTGATTGCTGAATTTGGTTGACGTATACTGTCTAATTTAGGATCTACCTAGCCTTGCTACATCAAAGTTTTTTTCTATTCTTTTAAAAACAGTAATACCTTAGAAAAGTAGGGGGTTTTATGGTGGAGCATACAAGATTCGGTTCATCCCAAAGGTGTGACTTCAAGGACTTAAGGTGAAAAATGAATTTGGCCAACTTCTTATTATTCTGCCTGTTTTATAGAACTTTCAGTTTCTGTCCTGTAGCCTTCTGCATTTTATCCAGCCTGTTTTGGCTCAAGAAAAACCATTCTCTGTGCTGCAAGGTACAGTGGATCCATTGCAGTGCTGTCAGCCAACACTGACAACAAAAATGCAGATATTTTTGTATTTTGATTTCTTTACCACTTTATGAGAAAATACACGTACAGGTAATTTTGCTGAAGTCTTCTCATGTGAAGAAGATGCTCATCAGTCCTCTAATTTCCTTCATAATATTACGGAAGCCTATTACTTCACTGGTGTCTTGGTAGGGTTCAGCCAGAGTGCTTTTTCAATATCTGCAGTAATTAAAGCCAAAGGCATGCAAGTGTTCTAATGTATTTAAACATTTTCCAATCATTTAAATAGGGTGGATTTAGAGATATTTTTTACAGAAAATTTTATCTCCAAATGTGCTATAGAGAGCCTATATCTGGATTGTAACCTTGTTTAGTCATATACCAGTTACGTAAAATCCTGTGTAATTCCTGGACAGAAATATTTTCCACTTACTAAAAGCACTCAAAACAGATTTCCTTACCCCATGTCTTTTTGTGGTGCACTTGTAATTTGTCTGAATACCATCTAATCTGCATAGTGTAAAAATTCTCATGCTGTCAACCCAGAAATATTTTATTCCTGTATGCAGGCTTTTCCTTTCTTCTCTATCTTTCTCTTTGATCCTTACACTCTTCAAAATGAGGCGGGTCCAGAAGAATTATCAAATTTGTATGCAGATTCAGAGAAAAGCTCCACATCACTTCTCATGCAAAGAGATGTGGGATACCTCAGTTGAGAAATCAGAAACATAATGGGATTGATTTTGGCACAGGCAGTGTTGTGTCATCTACATTTCAGGGGTTTTGAAGATGACATCCAGATTGACTCCGTATCTCCTCAATTTTTGAAGTCATTTAAGCAGTTTAGCAAATGTTACTTTGTATTAATGGTGGATGACTAAACAATTGGAACATTATCACAAGGCAGTTTATACAGCTTCTAAAAAGAGTTAACCTCTATGTCCCTACAATACTCCATTCTGCTCCTAATCACATGATTTATTAAATAGGACTGATTTTTCTGTACGGTGTATCTTAAAATATCCTATAGTTAAAATAATTGTATGGATTTTATAAATAAATGTTAAGAAGACTCTTAATTTCACCTACAGCATATTTACAGCATTAGTAAGAAACCCACTTTAAGCTTTCATTCTTGCAGTCTTACAGCAAAAGCATAATTCATTAGTTTGAGGTTCATGAAAGCTACATGCTGGATAAAGAAAGCATTTTGGCTTGTCAAGTCCCCTCTTGCATTTAAGCCCCTTTCTAGAGATGTTTTATTAATTAGAGAACCCACTTAGGTTTGCAAAATGATGCAGGGATGGTCTTTATAGATCCTCTGCTAGCTCTCAGACGCCCGCTGAAGTTGTTTGAAACCAAGAGTTGTCATTGTGCTGGTTAGGTGGGATATTAAGATATTATGTGCTTATAATAAACATCTCATTTCAGCTATGGCATTTTCCTTTACATTCTGAAGTTTAACCTCTCTCATATAAACTCTTCTTAACAGTCAGGCTCCTTGTTCTTACATGATTGTCTGTTGTTATTTGGAAAAGGGTTGATGGTCTCCTTTCAATATCATCTAGATTCATGCACAACTGTTGCTCGGAATGAAAATTTTATACCTATTATTTCAAGGAAGTCCAAGTTGGTGGAACATGCATGACTTGTAAAAAATTGTACACCTGTGTACTGTGTACTGGCACTGGACTTAGCTCAAATAATAGAGAGCATGTTAGAAGATTTACTATACTAGTAAATACAATGCATTCTAGTACAGTCATTATCATTGTTCAACAGTCTGAATTATGCTTTTCATTTTGACAGCCCCACCTTCTACAGCACATCACCTAGCACTTTGATCTCTTTTGTCTTGCTTTTCCTTTTGCAGTTTTATATCACTGCTTCCCCAGTCTCTATGCAAGTGCTGACACGATTACCTTGACATCTTGAGGTATAATGATAACGTTTTATGTTTCATGGCTCATTTTGGCCGTAATAAGTAAGTCAGCTCACATAACCTTTGTCTGACTCCTTTGTGCTTATTTAACTGGTCTTAATCTGCACAGCTTTATTACTTGTTATGGTGTCTTGTGCCACACAGTTTTCCCACAACCACGTAACCCTTTGTAGTCTTGATAATGCTGATTCAAAGTTCAATGTATGAAGTTCAGTGGACAATTTTTAGCATGCTACCTATGAATTAATAGATCTGATTGTATGTAGATCTCCTGTATAACTTGGTCTACTTTTTATCTTTGATTAAGTCTGTGCAACTTTGCTGACTAGGCAACTAATTATATATTACTGTTTTTCTATTTAAAATAAAATTACCAGATGAAGGCAGATGACATTAATTATAGTATTGGATGTGTGCAAGTCTATGTGTGTGTGTATGGGAGCATGACGCTAAACTATAACAGAAATGTCATTGCCTGTGAGGAGAAAGGTAAGAGTGCTGCAGAAGCAGCTTTGGGCTAGGATAATAAGGCAGTTTGCACAACGAGAACAGCCTTAGTTTTCATGAGATATTTAAACAAATACATAAAGTATGTTGAAGGTGAGGCATTTCAGTCTGTCCATACTGGTCTTCACTGCACTAAGCTGTTTGCTTAGTAAAATCCACTTCTGCATTTCTTACAGTGTTTTGCCTTTTAAAAAGTGAACAGATACTTGTTCTGTACCTAATTCTGAGCCTGTTTTTATTTGGTTCAACTGAAATTACTACTGCAGCTCAGGACCAGGTTTTTACTTCTGACTGGTCCATGCCTTGTCCCGGTGTGTCCATATAATGAAGTATTTTCCTGAATTTACACATAGGAGAATAGTCCTACTGAGTTCATATAAATTAGAGCTAGAGTTCATGGCAGCAATCTTTTAAATCAACAGTCAACTTTTTGGATCCTGAGCTTAAATTTGTGTGTAAAGAACAGAGTGAGTATGAAGAAAGCAGGTGTAACGTCAAGGAATGGGTATATGAACTAAGGAATAAATTGAGATAATTTTTTCAGCATGTTGTTTTGTGGCTCCTGCATATGTGCCTCTTTCTTCAGAAGCACAGAAGCTGTGCTGAAGCTGTTGTTTTCCCATGCTCACACATTTACATCCTCCCATGCACACGCTTTCCTATAACCAGTTCTATTCAGATAGACTTCAGTTCAGTGATACGTACTTCAGATTGCACCACAATGCTGCCAGTAACTAGAATTTCAGTACATTTAATATTCTTATTCTTATGTATGTGTACATGGGGAATATAATGCATATTGAACATAAATAATTGGCGAAAAGTTAGAGTGGAGTTTCATAGGAGTCTGCTTATCTTTCTGCTAATAAAAGCGTTCTGATTTCAAAGATCAAGATGTGTTATGATGCATTAATATGATTTTCTATATAGCACAGGATGTATACTGTCAAAGTCAATGCAGTGTCCACAGAAGTAGCATACTATTTTAATTCTACATGTCCTTGTCAGATTCATATCAGCATAACAGTGAAAACAAATGACTTCCAGCTATGTGGACAGGAGCACAAAATTTGCTTATTCCTTTAGCATGTTTTGCACTTTGGATCTTTTGTTCCCTACATAAGAACAAATTGGTTAGACTGAATCACGCCTGAAGCTTATCTCATGTCTAAATATTCTTTTCTATGTAAAATACTATGAACAGGTGGTATTTTTGCTTTAAGAACTAGCACTTTTCATTCTTCCTGAGGCAAAAAAACAAGAGGAGCAAATAAACATCCATATTCAAACACGAATGATTTCATGCTCTTTTTTATGTTTTTTTTTTTTTACTTTGCTATGTAACCAGGTTGCACATGTCAATTCTAATCTTTGCATCCTGGCCTTAGATCTTGCTTTGGTAACAACAGCAACAACCAGTGAGTGGAAGTTTACTTTAGAATACTGTTTTTAGTAGTTTACAAGCTGTTTATGTGACAGTTATAACCTAAGAGGGATCTAATTATTGACATTTTTTTAAAACACTTATGTTTTTTTCACTATGATATTCAACTTATTTAGAAGCTGTTAGTGATCTTCTGGTAATAAATTGCTGTTCCTACAATTATGTGTCATTGTAAAGAGCTGTTAACATATTTATAAGCTATTAATTATTAATTAATTTCTCTAATGTGCCAGTGTTTCTTGCTGTGTTTCTCCCTTGCTGTATAAACTAAATACCATGCCACATTTGTGTTTGAAAGCCTTGTTCTTCACTTCCATAGTGCAGCAACTTCCAGTAACTTTTCCTAGCCTGGCAATCCATAGAGGCTACAAGCATGAATACCGCATGCAATTTTCAAGTTGTAACTTCATACTTGTATTTTGGTCATTGATGGTGAAGGTAAGTTTCCAGAGAAGTTGTGACACAGTGGTCTGTTACTCAAAGACTTAGAAGAAGGGCTGCTTGGGAGCTGCCTGGCTTACTGGGTACAGCACAAAACGACATCTCCTTTTCTACCTGGATTGAAAGGCCATTATTTCACTTCAAGGTCTTATATAACTCTGCCCACCTGTTGACTTTTGTACTTTCACCTGCTTTTTTATCCTCTCTTTGCTCAACCCAAGAACAAGACTTCCAAGCTTTTCTCAATGTGCTTCTCCCTCTCTGCTCTCACAACTTCCATATGGCCCCATTTGTCTTCATCCCACTTCCTGAAGCAGTCTGACAACTCTTCACACTCTTCTTTTCGAATGACTCGTGAAGACACACAACTTGAGAAAAGAGGACGATAAATGTTGGCCTATTCATCCAGTGAATAGATGCATGTCTATATACAAGACATTTATGAGTCATGGGGCTAACAAGGTATGTGCTTAACTTTTACCCTTTCTTTTAAGTGCTTTCATCAATTCACTCTTTTCCCTCCCACTCCCTTATGTATGTACTGTCTAATTAGACTGTAACATTTTTGAATCAGGGTCATCTTTTTATATGTTTATGAAGTGCTCTACACATCTCATTTATACACTTGTGAAGTGCTTTACACTTTCTGATATTTGGTTATAATGCATATTTTAAAGGTAAATATGTTTACTTGAGATTCTTTTGTATTATTAAAGGCTTCTTTTGTTTTCAGTGATGTGAATAACGTAATAAAAGTGAATGATTAGAATAATTTCACTTCGCACTTCAGAAGAAGAAAGTTTTTATACACCTAGCTATGGTTTTTTTGATATGTACATTCCAATGACAAAAATGTATGTGACATGAAAAGTCAATGTTTTCCATTCCTCTTAATTCACACTGAGGTGTGGTTGTGCATTTGGATGTATTACTTAACTTGTGAGACTGGAAAAAGTCATACTAATACTTCTGACACTTGTTAGATGGCTTGATCTGTTGCTGACTGAAATGTGTGGAAAGTCTCCCACTGATTTCTGTGGGTGTTCAGTCAAGTTCTGTGTGTTCCTCTGTCTTCATGCTTCAGCTTTTAGCAGTTTGGCAAAATTTCAGAGCTGCAAACCTTTTCTCAAGTCTAATGTGGTTTTTATGGACTTGAATTTTAAGTATCCCTGCTTGGCTGGCATGAGGACTTTAATCTCACCATGTTTACAAGAAAGTAGCTGAATGAACAGACGTTCCTGTCTCTCTTCTCCAGTTCCATTATATTCAGCATAATTTTGGATGCCTCTATGCTTCCTGTGTGCCTGAATCTTCAATTACAGCTCATGAGTTTGTCTTAAAGGACTGAGAACACACTAGTGAAAGCTTTACATGGATGTCAGATCAGCAGTTAGGGCTGAAAATCTGACTTTGAGCTGACGTTAGGCTAGCCAGAGTTACAGTTTGAGCTAGTAAAAGAAAGTTCTTTCATTGGTTTTCTCAGTTTCAATAGTAATGAATCCAATGTTCAATAGGAATTTACATACAGGGCCTGCCACTGAACTAAGTGGTAGAGTACCCACATACAGACTCAAGCCCAGGGTGTGCTACTCTATGTTCAGCAGAAGGAAAGCATCAACGATAATAAATTTCTATAAGAGGAGAAGAGTAATTTAAATCCAGGATAAAAGTAGGAAAAGCAGCAGACAAATAATATCTGAGTAATTAAAGTAGGAGTGGAAGGGTACAGAATCAGTAAAGCAGAGGTATAAGACACTGTCAGTTCATCCTTTTATATTTTCCAGTATTTCAAAACCTCTTGAGTGCCAGGTGTGGTGGGACGTGGCAAATACAAAAACCCACTAAATCCTAGCAAAAGGTGTACATCAAAGCAGACACTTTGGGTCTTTGGCTCTTGGAAAGAAAGGTCACCCTGCTGCCTTTCCCATATGCTGACAGAAATCTTTCTCAGAGAGCAGTAGTAGTTTTACTATCAGTTGAGCAAGGCTCTGTTGTCAGTGATTGACAAGGTTTCCACCTCCAGATTTCTTCCATAACCATGCTTAACAACTTGGAACTTGCAGGCTGGTGCTTGTAATGAAAATTCAGCAGGACTCAGGGAAGCTGAAAACTCACCAGCGGGTCTTATGTGGCATATACTAGCTATCACTGCACTTGGCAGCAAAATTTACAGCAAAATATTTTTATCACAATCTTTTTTATTTTTACCATAGCAGACAGCTCTTAGTGCATTTAGCATGCAGAAATATTATTGTTCTAAAGGGGTATTATAAGGGTATGTTACACAAGTATATGGTTTTGTCATCGGATGTGATACCTGGGGTGCCGATGATATCTCTTACTCAATAATTTGGAGGAAAAAAGCTAAGTTGCCTTTCTCCTCCTTCTGTCTCCTCTTTTCTTCCCCTGATTTGGTAGCTGTTGTTACCCCCCATTTCACATATGGATAAAGATGGGAGTGAGGGTGGGGCAGAAAAGGAACCAAGTGACTTTCCCAAATTCACGTAGTTGGTAGAACTGAATATGCTAATTCAAGAGTCCTTCCTGTTCTTTTAGCAGGAAAGAGATAGCAAAGCATCTGTTTTTACAGTGAAGGAACAAATTAATTTTATCATGAACTCAAGATTTAAAAAGAAGACATATAAGATCTAGAACACTCAGATAATTAATGATTCTTTGCAACCTGTACACTTGCACGAAGACCAGAGCTGTGTGCCCAGGAGTATGACTACCCCTTTTTCTGCATGTGTCTACAGCCATTTAAAAATCTGTGCCTGATCATTAGTGTCTGTGGCTTGTTCAGTGGTCACAGCGTCATTCCTAGAGGACAAAGATCAGATCAAACGTTCATTGAATTCAGTAGAGGTTTTGCCATTGATTAAAGTGAGAGGAGTACTTTCCTAAATGAACATAAAGGCTGAACTAATCTCTCCCCTCATAGGTCATTCTAGCAGGTCAGGCTTGGAGCATGCTAGTGAGACAGTGCGCTGAAAGCTTGCACTGTTTCATATTTCACTGTAGCAGTTCTGTGAATAAATCAATGAGTTCAGTCTCTGGGGCATTCAGTCTAACAGCTTTCAAGATAACTAAATTCACTTTATAAATGAATTTATAGCTGGAATTTGAATATCTTCAGCCCATCACCAATCGCTTTGTTCAACAAAATGCAGAAGGAAAACTGCCCTTACCGCACTACAGAAGTGGATGTATTATTTCTAAAAAAACAGCTGGGAACAATTTTTCTTCCCTTCTACTAGATCACTAGACTGAATGTTTGAAAAACATGGGTAAAAGGGGGGAAAAAAAATTAGTGTTGGTGAATGCACTGAAATCCCCTCTAGGTCATGCTTGAGTAACTAGTCTGACCTTGGCAAATAAAGGAGCAAAAACATGGTAGCCGGGTTAAAATTCAAGACCCAGTAGCACAACTGAGACAGTTTTGATGTTTGATGTTTTTATGATCCTCCAATGTCTAACCAACAGTGTCTAACCAACAGGAATAACCTGCAGGATTCAAAGAACAAAGCTCAGCATCTTTATGTCAATTCGGTGATCTGTTCTCCCCAGCTCTGTCACTGTGGATTTTTACCAGACAGATCCTGCAGTGCTCTCAGCACTTAGCACACACATAGAGATTAATCTTCATTTTACTCTTTTACTTCTCTTGTGCCGCATTACCATCTGGAAGCTTGAACCAAAGGCTTTGGAAGACCCTTTTGAGAAACTGGATGTCTCAAGAAATGAGACTTCCTGAGCTTTTCTAAGAAAGCACTAAACAGCAGGGCTCTTCTTGAAACATACATGGCCTGTCTTTTCAAATCTTTGCAATCCTTTCCTTTTCTAGGACTGGTATCTGTTAATATAGCTATGATAAGTAAAAAAAGAAAAACAGATAAGAAAAATGCAGATGACAGTTAATGATTTAGGATAGCGAAGATGAGAGATGACTTTAATAGGTTAATAAGCAACATAATGGCAGATGAAATTTGATGCTGATAGAGGCAAAACGACAATTGGAAGAATAATTTCTTATTCTAGTGCGCTTTCCTTACATATAAAATATCTGAGGAAAATAAAGATCAAGTATTGTTGTGAACTTTGGGCTGCAATGTTTCAGTAGTCAAAAATAACAACAGGTACTAGATATTTAATTCCCATTGGTATTTGGAATTCCTATTTAATTTCATGATACAAAGGAAATCTACATTGTCACCGTCTCATATTCTAGGTGATAGGAGAGCCTTTTAGTCATGGGGTTGGGAGAAACAGAAGCTGGTCAGATGAACATCAATGTGCGTACAGAAAATTCTGTTACTAGGAAAAGCTAGGATTCTTTACATTTGAGAGAGAAACAAGGAGTAGAGCATTTTAATACCTCTGAGGTGATATCATGAGAATGTCACAAGAGAAAAAATCACATCCCTTGTCATTGATTGCCTGTAAAGTTCTATGTTTTTTTCTGTGACAGATGCAGTAGACTCGAGAGAGAGAAAAGGAAGAAAAATAGTCTCAAAGCAATTAGATACATGTCTAGGTTTGCAACAGAGTAAGCAGACTCTGAATACAAAAGGTCAAGATATTAGTGAAATATAATCATCTGCGTTAGTGCTTAATGGTGTTGCATATACTTCACTGACATTCAACAGATTCAGGACCAAAAGAAGTACCCTTTCCTTTTTTACCTATTCTGCCTCATATCAGAAGTGGGCTTCTATCAAAAACATTGCTGAATAGAGACAAGGAAATAAAGAAACTATTGATTAAAGTCTGGATAGGGCCTGAATCAAGAGATAACTACCTGATGCTCATCAAACCATTAGAAAAATATACTTTCTCAGCCAGTTTTTGGCTCTGTGAAGTGAGGAATGGCTCAGGGCTGTAGTTGCCAAAAATTGTAGTCGGATGCAGAAGTGAACATTTTCTTCCAGATGACAAAGGCCATGGCTTCCTTTGGCTGTGTTCCTTTGTTGACATAATAGGTTGGTGGATGTTTACAAAAGCACAGAAAAGGATCTGTTGAGGGTAAGGAAATTAAAATTGTTTCTTTGAATCAAGTTTCATAAATGTTCTTTCTGTCATATGGTTCCGAGCCAATATCTCCTTGTACCCTTGAAAATATATTTTTTAACTAACTGTAACTCTGTTGGATTTTTAAATATATCATCATCCAAAGGCATTCCTAACAGCAGTTCAATAGGCACGGCTATTGGTAATTGTTCCTGCTTTTCTCCACCAGCCATATTGTGTTGATCCCATTTTCTTTTTACCTGGCCTGGGCACTGGCCGCCTGCCCTTCTATTTCAAAGTGCATGATCTTCCCATTTGATTGTCCATTTGTTTGGAGTCCAAGAGTTTTCCCTGCAGATTTGGAAGCCAGAGATTAAGTCTTTGTGAAGGTTTCTGAGCCAGTGAAATTAAGAAATTCATTATGCATTTGACTCAGGAAGAGCATGACCAGGATGAAAGCTTTCCAGTCACTGTATTTTGTTTCAGCAGGGACATTTGCGGCAGAATAAGTTACTCCACAGTGGTCTCAGCTGTCTATTTTCCAACAGATGTGGGATTTAAACATTGATTAGTTGGAATAGGTGAGTACAGTAGTTAGAATTCTTCATGTCTGGCAAATATGTTTGGCATTTTGGGGAATTATTTATGACTTTAATTGCACTATGTTTGCCAGTTGTTCTTGATTAAAAATCACCAAGCCTCTAACCTTAGCGTGGGAAATCTGCTGTTAATGCAAAAATAGTAGATAAGAATGATAGATTTTTGGTATCTAATAACCGTTGAATGAAACTTGGTTGTTCACCACGTCAGCAGCAGTTCTGTCAAATGTGTATTATTACACCAGGCATAGGTGAGGTAGTCACCAACAAAATACAGCTAATTCTATGCCACTGTGTGGATTTCATCACGGCTTTTGTTACAAGTGTTGATGTGCACTCCCAATGCTTCTATTTCCGTCGTACTTTTGATGGTCAGTGATGGATGGAGTAGAATCCCCTTGGTTAACAGAGCGAACAGACGTGCCTCACAATTTTAAGAGCAGGCAGTCATTTTAAGGTATTTGCTTTTCAACACCACAAAGGGCAGCTAATTCTTCAAAAGTTTTTAGGAAACTCTTAGTACTCATGCTTAAGCACAGACAGCATACTGTAAATTGTTAGAGAATGCGTAAGTTGTACTATAACCTGTAATAGCTTCATGTTCTGGGAGCTTTACACTTCTTTCAATGAGTAAAACTATTTTAAGAAATACAATAAAATTACTAGCCTTAGAAATCTCAGCTCCCAATGAAATGCATGTTAAATGTATTTACGAAGTGCATGGAAACCACATGTTCTGCTTTTTCTCATAAAAATGACAAGAAAGGAATGTAACTTTTTTTAATTTTATTTTTATATGTTAAAATTTCATGGCTCCACTGGCTTTTCTTATTGTCTCCCAACAAGCCTTCAGAAATCCATTTTTGTCCCTGCACCTCAAAGACCAATTGGCTGATAGACAGAGAGGCTTGTGAAAGCTGTAGATAAATTAATAGCAGAGAATGTGCCTGAGGACCATGCCTGGCTGCTCTTGAAATCCTTCTGAAGCCTGAATTATTTGTATTAAGATAGGCCAACACTCAGGCCTCTATGAGTCAATTCTTTGTAACAGTTGCCAATATTTTTATACCTGAGAGAGCAGCTTCATTCTTTATTATTGCTCAGGAATCAATACTCCCATTGCCCTCACAAAATGCTATACAAGCATTATTGGCATTTCACTTGGCAGTGAAGGGTATCAACATCAATCTCGCCAACTGCACACTTCGCTAACCTTGTTCCACTTCTCCAGCACAGATTTGTATTCAGTCTGCACTGTGCTCTCCTGCTCGATTTGAATGGGAATCCTTAGCAAAGCCCTGACACCTTCTGAGACAAGGAAATGGAAAGACATCATTTAGCCACAGACAAAACCAGTTTCCTTTGTGTGTGTGCATGCGTGTGTGTGGTGGGGGGTACATGGAAGCTCTGAATGTGACTAAAATGTGATTTAAAAAACCCCCAAACAACAAGAAAAAACAGCAAACAGCATTGCTACAGATAGACCCTCTAAAAAGAGTCAAATCTAGATCCAAATAGCAGCTTCTGTTCCAAAAAGCTACCATGGGGTATAGGGTAATTTTTCAAGGCTTAAGAAATCCTTTTGAACTAATAGCTCCTAATTCACAAATAGTCCTACGTGTTGGAGATAAGTGATATATTGCCAAACAAACAAACAACACTATACTAGAGCAAAAGAAATGCTCTTTGGAACAGCAGCCACATTTTGCTCTAATTGTGTACAGCTGCACCAGTTTGATATGCTAGTTCAGTCACAAAGATTTGCATTCAACATGGAAATTCAGCTTTAAACATGCAATTTCTAGACGTAATCTAAAATGGGAATTGTTCAAAGCATCCTGTCTCCTGCAGAGCTTTGTGTCACTACAGAGTACAATAGAAGGCATAGTTTGTTCAAATAACAACAGAATGGCAGTTAGAGCACTGTTAATAAAATAATAATCCCTTCAGTGTATCTGCTTTAAAAAACCAACAACATGCTCTTATTCTGCTTCCTTCTTACTTTTCAGTGTTGAATCTGTGTATGTTTCGCTCTCTTTTATGATTATGTCTCAGCTTATCCTTAGGCAAGGATCTAATAAAAAAAAATACTGAAGCAAATTATTTTTGTTCCAAAATGCAGGAAGATTATTTGGACAGTATAGGTTTGTGTTTGGGTGGGTGGGTAGGTGCGGGGTCATGACACACTGAGGTTATGTGTCCATGTTAATAGCATTCAGGAATTTTCAGATTGCATTTGATTTTGTGAGAGGCACAGCTATGAATTTCTTACTGGGAGAGAAATATTTGACTTCTTATGTGTTGCTTGCTATAGCTTCCTGATACCAGCAAGTGCCAAGGACACAATACTTGCCCAGTTCTGTTTTTCCGTCTAGTCCCATCTGATTATACCTTTATCTTTTAAAATGTATCAACTGAGTATTGGTATTCCGTATTTTACTTGAATGTAAACTTGTTTATTGACTGAGTTTTGATTTGACTTTGCTTTCGCCTACATTCAGGCATCTTTGGTGGCAAACAATCCTTCTTAACTGCATAAGACATTACAGTGCTCCAACAGGCAATTTCTCACTGTTTATATGGAGGAGAAACTGGATAAACTGAGGTCTATGCCGCACCACTCCTAAGACAGTTGCTCCTAAAAAGTGAGCCAGGGATAAAAATTATCTCTGACAGAATTAATTTAGTAGGATGCAGAAAGAGAGATGAATAACAGTCAGAGGCAGTGAAGTCTCTCTCTGATTATAATACTGTTCATTTAGAGAGCTAAGAAGTACTACCACTGTTCAAGTAAACAATAGGAGGATGGGGAAGGGAGAGGAACTGTAAACATCTGTCAGCATAACTCAAGCACAAAAATAACAAACAAAGGACAATGAAAATATCAGTAGATTAAAATCTTTTGTGTACATCTGGCAGACCACTGATTTTCCATGAGTTTGAATTGCATTATTATTATTATAATTATTATACTTATTTAAAATCCATGCTTGATATGAAAATAATATTTTTCACACGTAAAGTAAATAAATATTAGAGGCAGCAGCACGGTAACAGTTACTGTTAACTTTCTCCACTTCTCTTAAGAGTCTGTATTTACTGTAGCAGTATCTTGCGTGTTTTGGAGGTAGATTCTGTCATTCCTCTCAAACTGCTTACATCTAAATCCATAGAGCTGATAAAGGAAATGTGAAATAAGGCTTTTTTTTTTTTTTTTTTTTTAATTTACAGAAACTTGATCTAGCTTTTAATCTCACTCTAAGGTCTTTTTCTCTCTCCTTCTCCATAGCTCAGGCACCTGTAATGTTTATTCAGATCAGCTGTGGGTGTGGTCAGCCAAACTATTCATGCCCTCAAAGGAAGCCACAGGTGCCCCACACATTGTGGTGTTAGCTTCTAGGACTCAAGGTACTGTTGTACTTTCAGCATGTTTGTACAGTAGCTGTAAAACAGCCGTCTTGACATAACCCCACAAATATCTCTCACAGCTATTTCCTGGCAACATGAATAGCCATGACATTGCTCTTCATGCTTCATTGCATGAGACTTTTGATACCAGTATTAGTGTTGCGCATAGGCAGAGTCCTGTTTTATGTAGTAATAAAAGCTTCTGTCTCTGAACTACTTTGTGACAAAGTGAGGTGCTTTAGTTCTGCAAGATTCCAGACTGCAATTTGCAAAGAATAGAGTGACATACACACTTACCAGTAACAGCAGTGTGAAAACAACACCACCACTACAAATCTAAACCAAAGCAGAAGCCTTAAGACGGATGCTTATGTAGATATTTAGGTTCATAAACATATGGTCAAATTTGGAAAAGTACCAAGATGTTCCTATATAGCCTGTTTGAAGTTGTTAGGGGTATGGAGCAATGATAAAAACTGGGACATTTATTTAGGCATGAGATTTTAAAATTCATGGCTTGGGACTCTAAGGAAGAAATTTGTAAAACAGGCCATTTTCATGCAAAAAGGAAAGACTGACAAGAGTATTACTTTTTTGTCATCTTTCATGGGGCCACTGCTGAATGAATTGGTTATTTTCTGGTACATTACTCTGGTACATATCTGGTACATTATTTTGGCAATACTGTCATTTCTTTGAAAAGGAAAAAGAAGTTTTTCTTGCCAAAGTGATTATATTGAGTAAACTTTAACAATTGGTTACAGCCGCAGTCTGTTCTTTTCTTAAACTGAGATCATCACATTCTGATTGGTTTCCGAAATTTTCATAGTTAGTAATCAGAATAAAAGGTGTTACAAAATGCTCATGTAAGCTCTCTTATGTGATAGTATTCCTTATGACTAAACGTGATAACATCAAAACTGAGAAGAAGAAGAAACTCCCCTGTTTCTTGAGAAGGAGACACCTCGTCCCTAGTCTGACAGCCAAGGTGCATTAGTATGAGGCATTAGGACACTCACTTTTCTTTCACTGCCCTCTCAGTCTCTATGCAGAGGGTACTGCTGGGTTTAGATGCTACTATTTCACTGTGATGATTAAGACAGTAATTACAGATATTGCTGCAGACTATCCACAACACGGCTTGAGAGAATTGACACCACCTGACAGATGGATGCATGGTGAAATACCTGCCACTGTAAGATCTCTCCCGCTGTTGAATAGGTATGGTTTTTCACAGGGACAAGTCCATTCACCACAGCGAAATTTCCACCCCTATACAAGCTAGGACTGAATGTGGATCTGTTTAAATGTGGACCCTGCCATCCACGCCTTCGTGGCCACTCAAAGCCACAACGGGTCATGGATCATCCTCATAACTGGTAGTACAATGTATGAAGGCATTTTCTGGCTCTCTTATTTTCCTTTGCTTGTGATGGGAATGTGTGATTGGGTGCAGAAGAACTCCCCAAATGGTGGTGTGACTGCTGTGAGGCCTATTTGTTACAAGATGACTTCTTCTCTTTGGGCAGTAGGACTTAAATTTCTAATGCAGTTCTCTAGACAAGGGCAGAAATTGCACTTGTCATTTGTTCATTTTTTTGTAGGCTTGTTACCCAGCTGCTTTGTAGTGAGCACTTTGCAATCGCTTCATCCTTCTGATCCTGGTAGCCTCCTAGAACCTGAACACTTGGCATTCCTGCGCTAGGTTCTTCTCAGGTCTGCAGCTGCTCACTTGCATCACTACATGGGCATTGTATGACCCTGACCTCCCAGGCCCAGAGAAAAACAACTGCTCTGGACACAGACGTTACAGTACAACAAGCTGAGGAGGGAAGGTGTGTTGGTAAAATTAATTTCTATTTTTCTATACCAGGAAGTGTGATTACAGAGTTAAGATTACAACCCACAGCATGTTGTAGCCATCAACACAAGTTATGGAAGGTTTGGATATGTAGTAATTTGGAAAGTTAAAAGTATATATACATACATACATATGTGTACATATCTAGGATGGTAAGCTATAAAGCTTTATATTTAGATTGCTTTAAGAAAAAAGATGTGACGCAGTAACTTTTGTTTTGGTTTGTTTTTTCTTTCTTTAAACTTTGTTTTCCTCAGATTTATACATTTCTCCTAGTTTACTGTACTCTTTCTGGTCCTTAGGGACAACTCTGTGTGCCTGGACATGCCCTTTCCTCAGCATGCAACTGCAGTTATTGTTTTATTCCTGCGGCTCTGTTTCCATAACTCCTGTTCCAACTCCACGTGCCCACTGTGCTCCTTTTCCCCCAGTGCCCATCTTACACATCTCTTTGGTCTTTCTCTCCATCTTCTCCATTAAACTCCAAGCCTCCCGGTTTTCGCCTTCGTTTCCTTATCACTCTTGGCTTTGTCCCTGATCCCTCACTGTCTGTAAGCCCTGTACTGTGTGTTGGTGTTCCTACTTTGCAGCAGGTTAATGCTTTTGAGGGTGCGTGTTCCTGTGCTGTCCCCTGAGCTGCCTCTCGGTACCCTGAGCGCATGTCTTCACCCCTGTTACACCCCTCCCCCCCCCTCCCCCCCCCAGCAACTGCTGCTGCAGCAGGGTCTAAAGTTAGGAACAAATCAGTGTGATACACGGGGTTAATTTGAAGTACAAAGACAAAATCATTATGGAGACATAAATTTTACTGGGGTAACCATGCCTTTCTGCTGTGTGAAAGCTCTAATCACTCTCTTGAATTTTTCACAAACTTTATATAAAAACTTTTATTTATAGTTTCATACTATATGACATTTAAGGGGAAACTTGAAGCAAAGGGGGATTTGGTGGGCAGCTTTTTTTCTGTTAGCTTAGTTACCTTGTGGTCTTTTTGAAGGATTTACCCAGGTCATCCCCTGCTAAAACAGCTGTCTTATTCACAGCCTCTCCAAACCCCTTCTTTCACATTAAGGCAACAGAACTACTTCAGTAACTTCTTTAACTTGCAACTCTGAGTAAGGTGGATCATACCAACAAGATTCAGCTGAAAAAAGACATGAAGACATGGGGGAGGGCTTGCTTCACCAAAAGAACAAAAAATGCACCAGCAATAGTTACTTCTTTTAATGTGAATTTACAAAAATCTGATAGAAAGTTGCATGACCTCCAGCTGGAATGGCATGTAATTTCACAGGTACAAGGCCTTCAAAAGGGAAGGAATTTTAGAAGCAGATGTTTGTGTTGAGCTAGTGCAACCTCTTTTACAAGGCAAACATAAACTGTGAACCATATCCCAATTAGCCAGCTCTCATTCCCTGCACAAATCAGTCTCATTTTCTACAAAATGGGACAGAAGCATGAAAAAATATGAATCCCTTTACACTTCTACGTAAATGGCAGTCATGTAAATATTACAGTGGTGTGGGCAATGAAGCCACACAACTGCAAAGATAAAGCAACTCCCTTCAGGCTATGGCACCACGTTTTCTTATTTACACTTTCTAGTCCTATAGTTGTAAAAAAACCCAACCACATTCCTTTATTGGTGACAGCAAATTAAATTTGTTGTCTCTCATACAAAGATTGTGTTTTATTAGAGGATTTAAAAAAGAAAACTAGTCCAAAAAGCTCATAAAATATATTTAGAAGTTATTTACCAAAATATTGAAAAAGATCACCTAAAAGCAAGAGTAAGAAGAATAAAAATAAGAAGCGATTAAAAATTGTCTTTTGAAAAAGTGTCTGGGTTGTGAATAAATCAGGTGTTATTTTGGTATGGTTAGTCATTAATAATGTATCTCTGCTTTGGTTTCTTAAAGGAAGGGAAAAAAAGTTTTTCTGTGTAATCAAGTTGTCTTTCTCTCTTGGTTTCTTAGGAAATGACTGTTTTATGCCTTAAAGAAAGATCAAGTACAAAGTGGGAAAAGAGGACCTAACCAGCTTTTGAACAACGTTTTTGTTGACAGAGCATGTTTACAGAAAGAAATGTGTTCCAAATGGATTCCTTCTGCTTGCAGGTGATATTTTGAGTTGTATGGGGCTGTTTAAGCTGATCATGATGGCATGACATGCGAGGAAGGGGAGAGAAACAGAGACGACTCTTAATGTTGTTGGCAGCTAGCTCAGTGCTCATCTTGAAATGATTTTGTGCTCAAGCCAGTCAACAAGCATGAGGTTGATAATCAGACTTTGTTTTTAGATTCTTTTTAGCTTTATTGTAGAATAATTTAATTAAAATACATTTTTATTGTCATTTTACTGTCTCTGCCTGCTCTTGTTACTGCTTTAATTTCCTGAAAGGGAGATGTATGACATCCTGTGGGCATCAATGGTAGCTTTCAGTTGTCAGTTCGTGTTCTTTGAAATCATTTTCATTTCATGGAAAGAACTTATTGTGAGGAAATAGAAGTGATTATCTGATGTAGAGCTGGGGGGAAGAATCCTTTCTCTTAAGGCGCTCTGGTTTTGTGCTGATATGGCTGGGGGGAGTGAAATAGAAAATTCATGAACGTGTTTTATTGAATGGTTTCTTTAGGAAGGAAGGTTGCTCCTGGGTGAAGGCTGGGAGGCTGGGCCTTGGGAGATCTTACTCAAGCCCCAGCCTGTCATATGTATGATTTGCCAAGACAGTTGTGCCCAGGTAGCTCTATGAATTTCTCCCTAACATTTTGCATCCTATTTGTTTAAACTCTGAGTTCTTCCAAGCATTGCCCAGATCTACCAACCTCATCACTCTGCTGTAATTTACCGGACTATCACTTTGAACAGGGATTTATCCGTTTCTAGACATCTGGCAGCTGTGGCAAATGCCTGTGATGCACATGCATGCACCAAATGCACAGTAAATCAACATGGCATACACTGGATCTTCCTGTCTTAGACCTAGCAATGCTGGTCGGTGTGCCTCACGCTGTTTTCAAGTATAGCATCCACATTTCTTTAGGGCCCAGCCTCTCTTATAGGCTCTACATATTTCAGTCATAAAATAATTATCTTTTTACTGCCGAATCTGTCATGTGTGTGCTGCTTTGCCAATTGCCCTGAGAATGGTGCTGCCACCTGCTTTCATTTTTTGATGAGCTAAGACGCCCGTAAACACAAAGGAGTCACAAGGAAAACTGAGATTTACATAGGCTGAAGCTTGTTAATCACAGTAGCCAAAAACTAGTTATGCTTGGGTTTTTTTTGCAAAACTGGTGGGAAAGCCAACAGCCTGTGGCTTCACTGTTGTAGGAGCAGCTTCCTGCTTGGTGTTCATTTAGTGCTGTGTCACCACATTCCTTGCAGTGGATGCAGTTTCACACACAGCTCACAGTCAGTGTGGCAGCTCTGACTGATAGGGACTAGAGGAACTAAAAGTGTGCCTAACTCACATCAGACAAGTCTGGGTATATTAACGAGAGCTGGAATGAACATATTCCTGGATAGGCTTCTCCTTCAATAGAAATTAATAAGTTTACCTATTATTAAAGATTCGGTTGGAGACTTTTTCGTTAGACTTGCTTAGACAGCAATACAAGTTCATGTGCAGCAGTTTTTGTGTTTCTTGTAATTGTTAATTTTTAATGGTGCAGAAAATGAATAAAAGTAGGCATACAAATGATAAATGCCTGGCTGTTTGACACATAGCCATTCAAGAAATGTTTCTGAATCATATCTGCCATCCGTAAATGTGGAGTTTCTTAAACATGTAAATAAGACTGTCAAAAGATCTAATCACACTCTTCCTCCCAGCGGGTGATAGACAACTAGTTTTGGGCTTTTTTTGTTGGGTTGGGGTTTTTTTTGTTTTGACACAAGTACTTAGTTTTTCAAAATACCTTAAAAGTTTTTAAAAGTACCAGGAGATGAATACCTCAAGAAGACATTATGTCTCAGGACTTTCCACATGAAGGGGTTTGATTCTGGTTTTGATTTTAACTGAGATGGGAATATAGGCAAAATTGTGGATAAACTTTTCCTCATATCCAAGAAACTTGGTTGACTAGGTAGTGTGATGTTTGTGATCTTAAAGATTTTTATTTTTTTTTTTAAACTAAATTGATTCTATAATTGGATAAAAGATATAGGCCCTGTTAGAGATGCTGAACATCTGCAGGTCCATCCTCTGACATTTATTGAAGGATCTGTATTTGGTATTTTTGAAAAGTCAGATAATTAATGCTTAAGGCTCTGTAATACTGATTTTGAAAACAAAAAATACTTAGTGTGCATTTTGCTGTGTTCTTTTACAAGATTACAAGTGGAAAAGTAGAAAGGGCTTTTCATAGTGATCTGCAATGGTATCTGATGCAGGATTAGGTCTAGCAATCAGACTGATAGCAATATCTACATAATATGTGTTTGTATTTGATGGAAGGCAGGGTTACTGGATTGCTTCCAGCCTGCTGGTGTTACAGTCCCAGCCCTGAAGAACAGCAGGCACAGTCCCAAAGAAGTGGTGTTGATCACATGGGTGAATGACAGGCAGCAAGAGTGTAATTATCACTGACCTTTTGGACATATTTAACTGTTACAAGTGTTAACGTATAATAAAGTACGTAAAGTAACATATTCAGCTATTACAAGTATTATTAAACGTGTATGTGGACTCCCAGTGAATGATTACAGTAGCGTAATGATTTCGTCACTACTTTTCTTTTGACAATGTGATGGTGTCATGGAGCAGGATGAGTCTTCCTGTGCCTCTTGGCATAGTAGTTGAATATTGTGCTACTGGCAACATTGCCATCACAGCAACATTGCTTGTATCCAGAGATATTACCTTGATAAAACCGGTCTTTTTAAGAATTCAGTTATATATTAAAAATGGTATGCAAATTGCAATGAGACTATAGATAAATGTGATATCTTCTAAACATCCTGTTTTTTTTAATGAAACTAGGTAAAGAACAACAATTTAAGATCCTTTATGTATGAAGAGAGACTTGAGGAAAAACAGTTTCTTGAGCATCTTAAAAAACTACTTCTGTCCCCTGGACAATCACTGGTAACTTTTAAAATCAAATTCCAAAGTGGCTTTGATTTGTAAGGAGCAGAGGAGGAGAAAGCATGCACATTGTTTATAAACATATCCCAAGCAAGGACATTTCCAGTGCATGAGGAAACCCAGGCATAAGTCTGCGGCTGAGACGGTTAACAAAGAAGAAATGTGGTGCCACCTGCTTTTAATAGTTTCTCTTTCTGCACGAAGAAATAAATCTGTGGGTAGAAGCTGCAAAAAAGGTGCAATGAAAGATGGAACCAAAGACTAGGGCTGCTCCAGCTTCTTGTTAACCATACTAGTTTGTGAAAGAACTGAGTCACTTTTGCAATCATTACTATTCTTGTAGTGGAATATTTGCCTTGATTTTCTTCTGGTATATTTATTACTTGTAAGAATTTTGTCATTCTGATGTGCAATTTGAACATCTATTCATGTCATATGTTTGGTTGTCTTAGTCACATGATTTCAGCTCCTTCATTAAGGTCTACCAAAACTCTGAAAGCAAGAAAATAATAAATGAACTCCTATTAGTAGAGATGATCAGATAAGATATTACTTGTGATCCATCTCATGGAAAATTCTGAAGTACTACAAACCTTTCTTCCAGTGTGTGAAGATTGTCTGAAGAATCACAAGTAACAAATATTCTCATCAGTTGAAGTAGTTCTTTTAATTCTGAACCCCTTTGGTTGTCACAAAAACCAACTATGTGTCTTTTGCCCACTGGTTCTTGTAGTGGCTGTGTTATTGATTTTTACTAGACAGGTATTTTCCCCGCTTAGCTGCTTAACACAGACACTTGCCTGAAAGGTACAGATGTTGGTCTAGCTCATTGATAACCTAAACCGGAGCTTAACAGCTGTTGTTGGGTTATTCTCCATTGATACCATTTAGTTTGATTCAAAAGCCTTGTGCTAGTTTGCAGTTCCTTGCCCAGGATATCACAGATTTGGGGTTTGAAGGTAAGGAGGGCAAAAGTGTAATTAGGATTACCCCAGTTGGCTTTTACCACTTCTGGGTGTGATTTGTGTAGCTTTAGGATTAGATATTGAAAATGTGAGACATTGACTTAAATTGTGACTGATTTTGGCTCTCTGGGAAATTCTGCCTAGAATGGTTTGTTGCTTCTGGACAGGCTGGAGGTTTTTGCTTGCTCTTTTTCTCAATTCTGAATTTTGTTTATGCAAGATGTGATGGGAAGGGAAGGGCAAGTTCATTTGTCCCTGTGGATCTCTCTCTCACTTGGATTCAGGTGCTGCTTTTGTTGTCTAGTTTTTTCCTTTGTTTTGTTTGTCATTTTCTCCTCTGCTTGTATACATATATGTGTATAACACTATGTTGTTTCTCCTGCTGTGCCCATTTGCACATTGAATGCAGTCCTTCAGAGCTGATAGTTTAACCTCAACAGTCTTTGTTTCCCTCTTTCCGCATGGTGGCACAATGGAGCAACCATTTTTTGGAGGCAAAGGCGGTGTGTGCGGGTGAAGGCGATTTCTTCATTTTGGAACTCATGCAGTAGTATATTAAGGAATGTGAAACCTCTCCTTCATTCTCTCTCTCTTTTTTTTTTTCCTTTTCTTTTTCCTGTGGCTGAATTTCCCCCGATTTTTTTGATTTTTCCCCCCCCTTTTATTTCCTAAGAACTTTTAGGGAATAGTGCTTAGGTCCACAATCCTAGAGTATCTAATGTTGCTCTTCAAGAAGTCCTGGATGTTAAGCTGAAGTTTAGGTGATGGAATTATTTAAGTTTCTGGGAGATTTAAGCTTCTTGCATCAATGGAAGAAGGTCACTCCACTTCACCTGCATTCCCTGGTGTGACCCATGAGCAGAAGCCAATAGGCTCCTTCTCAGGAATCTTCTTCTAATTTTGGTCATTGGCCTCAGAGAGCTTTTTGAATGTGCTTCTGTCTTTTTTTTTTTTTTTGTGCCTAAGCCTCTGCATTGTTGGCATCATGACCATTATACTGAGAGGGGCCATTTCTGTGTTGGAGAAATTAATTTTCATAGAAAATACGCTAGTCCTAAGTGTGCTAAGTACTTCATGGAAGTCACAAAAGAGAGGTGGTTTCATTAGGGAGGTTATAATCACGATGGACAAGACACAGCAAGTGAGGATTATGATGATTATTTAGTACAGGAACTCTATGCTTTTCTAAAGCAGAGTCCTTTTTTGTAAGGAATATATCAGCAGGAATTCAATGAGGAAAAGATATAGAAACCTGATAAAGAGGAGCTGGGAAAAGCAGGTCAGCAACTCTGTGACAGATATTTAAAACTCTGTTTATATAATTTCTACATCATTTTCTCTCCTCTTTTGTAAACTAGATACCAATAATAGCGGTATGAGAGAATTTCTGAAAATTTGAGGCACATAAATGACTAAAGTTTGCACACTAATACAGGTCATTAGAGTAGCTAGGTTTATTGGCATGGGTGATTTAGAGAGATGTGTAGCTGAAAGAGGTGAGTTCAGAGATGAATGCTAATACCAAACAATTCAGTAAGCTTTTTCTTCTGGCTGAATAGGAAGAGTGCTCTGCCAATCTCTCCCACCCTACCTGGGTTAAACGGTAAAAATCTGCAGAGTGTGCATGTATATGTGTGTGTGTGGCCCTGGGGTGCAGGGCACTGCAAAAAGAAGAAATGTTTAATGCAGTTTCTCCTAGCCTGTGCTAATTGTTCCCAAGACAAGTCCTTGTTTCATGTTCCTGTCACGCACTTTATCCAGGTAAACTGTAGATGCAGGTGCTGAGGTTGTTCTCCTTGCTCTCACTCCAGGGCTTTCCTGTGAAGAGACTGTACAATTAGTGTAAACTGGGGATTACACTGTCATGTGAACAGATGGACATAAGGCATTGCCCGAGTCAGACTGATATAATATTTATAAGATGCCGCTGAAATGATCGGTGATGAATATATAATACTAGACCTGCCAAGCACGTTAGCCAGAAAAGCCAGTGCTTTGCTTCAAATGCATGTGGCTCCAAGTCTGGCTCTGCTTCTCAGTTCCCTTCAGAAGGTCATAATAACTTGCTTGTCTGCTGACACTAATCATCATCATCTCTAAGTAGTATTGATCTTTTAGTGTCTGCCAGTCATCTTTATATGGCATATACTGTCACCACAAAGCCTTCTGTTAGAAAGCTTTACCTGAAAATAAGGCTATTAGCAGTTGGTTTTAAATTCCGTCAAAGTCTAGTTCCCACTTCCTAATGCATAGTCTTCCATATAATATATGATTATTGCCATGAAGTACCAGCAACCTGAATATATATCCAGGGGAAGGGAAAAAGAAAGTATGAATGAAAAAGAAATGCTGTATATTCTTTTCTTCACTGTGTAATTTTTGTTTTGTTATAATTCTTTAACAGTCTTCAGAAAGGGAAAAAGTACTGTCAAACGGAAGCTGCAGGGAAAAAAAAATCTAGTTAAAGTGCTTCTATGTCTCATAAAGGTGAAAATCTTCCCATTTTTACGCCACAGACCATGAGCTTTGGAAGAGGAAGATAAATCACTGCAGAACAAATTTCCCCTAATTCATATATTTTTTTTTTAGTTCTTGTATTGAGTAGACTATACTTCAGATCAGAAATTTGGTAGTGAATTACCCTATTGATGTATCTGCACACCACAAGCAGCTTTCTAGTTACCCTTGCAAAGTGTAAAATGAAGCTAATTCTTTTTGATGTACGATAGTTTTTACATTGCTAAAGTGCCATTGACTATTGTTTCTAATTTATGGTGGTGAATGACAGAATTCCACTATGATTTTTTTCTAGCATGATGCCTTTCAATAAAAACATAAGAAATGGGCTAGATCACATGAACAAGACTAGATTCTTGATTAAGTTGATTAAAGTTAGTCAACTAAGTTATCAGACTTTTAACTTTCAGTTCTGATGGGCAGCCCTGTGAAATGTTGAGTATTCCCATAAAGTTGTTTGTCAAACTTATGACAGCAATTGGTATTTGTAGTAAATTATTTTGTTGCTGTTCTTGTCACTGCAATGTAGAAACTGACTTTCTCAGGCTGTATCACCTGCTTTTTGCTCTCTATAGGGTGACTTCCTTAATCTGTCTTTTTCTCTCCTCCTGGCCTGATTGTCTATAATCTATGTCATGGTCTAAATGACTGGAACTTGAGTTTTCTGGATGTGCTTGTAATCACTGATTGAGGGTTTCAAAGTTATTAAGGATAAACGGGTGTATGATTTCCGGGGAAAGTAATGAGAGTTTGTGACTAAATGTCTAGCTTGTGATTTCTTGGCAGGAAATATAATTATTATTTCAAATTTCATGCAAGATACATTAACACTTAATATTTTACTATGGAGGTGTTACATTTTGGATACCACTGACTCTCAGAAGCTCTCGATTTTTAATTTTGTGACCTTACGCTCTTCTACCCACAGTCAAAGCCAAAAGCAACCAATGCCCAAACTTAAATTTGTGTGGAATTTAATCATAAGTCAAATTTTACAGTTCAGTCTGTGAGTGGAAATCTTCTTTAAATAGCATTAGAAACACTCCACCCAATCTGCCAAATAAATTCTTATGAAGGAACTAATTCTGAAGAACATGTGTTATGTAATCAATGAAAATGAAGGTCAATTAGTAACACTGTCAAAGCCATAGAGAGAGTCTACATCAGATTTAGATTTCATTTGATACCTCCCACTTATAACACATTTGGTAGAAAACCAAGAACACGTCTTGTTCCAGAGCAAAGATTCACACCAGTTTGTCTCCAGATGAGGAGAGCCTCTGAAACACACAAGCTACCTCTCTAACATAGGATTCAGCTGGGGGCTCACCCATCCTCTGCACTTACGTTCGTTTGCTGGGAAAACCCACCAGAGAACTCCAGTAGAAAGCCCAAGCCATTGCTGACCTTTAGGCAGTGCGCACTGTCAGGAAACTTGGATTCACCTGTGAAGTCTGGAGAGTATGGGTGTAATAACACAAATGTACTATAGGGTCCTGTTTCTGTGCTTAGATCACTGGGTCAGTTGCTGTGTTATTAAACATCTCCATCTAAGGTGATAGGTGGTCAGCTTGATTCATCACCTATATTTTTGTGAGGCTTGCAGCAAAGTGCTGCTACATTGACTGTTGGTTGGAAAGCACCTGTCACTGCATGAGGTTATGGACATCACAGAGAGCAAGGAGATTGTATAACCTGCATTTAAAACCAGAGTGAGGACGATAAGATCCATATTCTGGTAATGGAAATGTGTGAACTAATTTTTTTTTTAATACTGCAGTGTAACAAGGGGAAATATGATGAAAAATAATTACATTCAACGTGGACAGAAACTAGAAGGGAAAATGCATAGGTTCTGTGGGTATCTTGGGAAGACATAGATTGGGAAAGTAAAATCCTGCGTTATGTTTTCCCTTTTTCTTCATGGTTATGACATCTCTAACATGAACTACTTCTTCAAAACTTTGGGGTTATCCACTCCTAAGCTACCAAAATAATTTTCTATTTCAGATTTAGCTCAGGAGCTGCGTTTAGCTAAGTCCCATATTTTTCTCTTTATTAGTCTCTGTGTCAGGGCTGAAAGTAGTTAACATGCTATGATTATTACAGATCAGCCTCTAAAGCTATTAAAAGCACACCAACATCAATATAAGAACAAAGAAGAATGACGAGCTGCTTCTTTAACTTGGAAACATGCAGTTTTCCTGAATCAAATTCCCAAGTTGCTCTCAGGCTGTCCCAGAGCCTTCCTGGGTGGGCTACTGTGTCTGCACGCGTGCCTGCATGCCAGGGAAAGGCAAAGAGGCGTAGGAGGCCCTGAGGTGGAAATCTAATAAATGAAAAGGTCTTACATGATCTAAGATACCAGGCCCATTTGCAAGGCCTGGTGAGCTGACTTCATTACTGGCTGCCTCAGGTTATCTGGGTAGACAGTGACAGATCATTTTGTAGGGCCTGAAGGGAGCAAGATCAGTCTGCCTAGAAAAACAAATAAATCCAGGCCTGAGACTGAGGTTAAAAGAGATTTACAAGGCTCACTGGTGCATGTGGCCCTCTCAGAGAGGATTTTGGCTGCTGGCCCTATATGGCTACCCTGTTTCACATTTGCTGCAATCTACAAAATGAGTGAATTACTTTCTTCTGATTGCAGGAAGTTTTCTTTTTTTTTTTTACTAACATCTGCACAGTAAACAGACAACAAACCACATTTACAAAGACAAAGAAGAGAAGGGAAGGGTCTTTTACAAAAAGATCACATAAAAGAAAGCATAAATCTTTTGATGTCTGACCTTTTAGTCATACGTTTCCAGGGGCATATTGAATAAAACAAAACTCATTAAATTGTTGAAAGAGTGATGTCTTCTATTCTGCATAAAACCAAACAGCAACAACTGCTCTTCTAAGTAAGATAGGGAAGAAAACACACAGAACCATTATTTTCTTAAAAACAAACACTTGAAATCTGCTTGACGTATTAGAAATTAAAATGTATCTTTTCTTTATTAAAAGAGCTTTTAATTTAACCTTAAGGAATCATGGGCAGTAAAGCTTATCTGCTGATACAAGTTAGAATTAGTGAAAAAGGTCAAATGAAAGGTCTAATTATGGTTGTTCTCCATCATCCTGTGTGAGATTCAGAAAAATTAATAAAAGAGACATTAATGATAGAACATGTAGGATGATCTGGTGGGCTACTTAGAGTTTAATTTAACTCTTTTGCTGTTGATTTCTTTCTACTGTCTGCTATTCTGACATAATTCGTAAGCTTCCAAGAAACATAGTCTGCATTTAACTTCCATACAGGCCCACTCAGTAGTCAATATAAACTTAGTAGGCATCATCCCTCATTACAATGAACACAACTAGAGGAAAACATGGGGAAAAATTCTAAGGGAAAAAAAAAAGGTGGTATTGCATGTTAGAAGCAATATCCATGCTCTCCTTCTCAACAATTTGAAGAACGGTTGCTGACACCAGCAACATTTTATTCTCAGAAATGGGGAAGTCTGTTCTAGAGACGCATGTGGCGCTGTTTCTCAAGTATAATTGCCTTTTGATCTTAGATAACAAATACTTTCAGCTGAGAGACCCTGTTTCATTTTTCTCTGTTACTGAATAGTCTTTCTCTCATCTTGTGGATTTATGCCTATGTTTGGTTCAAACAAGCAAATATGGGATGGTTTGGCATACAGAAGCAGATAGGATTTATCAAGCTGTGTGCAAAAGATAAGATCTGGAGAAAGTTCTTCTGTTGAAATATTGTCCTTCTTCTGAATGGTTACTTGTTTTCCTGTTTTTCCTAGGTCCTCATATTTTTTCCTTTAACTGGAAGGAGTTTTAAGAAACAAAAATAATAAGAGAAGAAAGACAAGCACAGAGCTAAGTTCCTTGGACAGGCACTCTTGGTTCTCTGTTTGAAAAGAATAACAGCAGAGGCCTGGTAACTGATTAGGACATGCAGGCATAGCTAAAACACACACAATAATACGTAACAACCAGCTACTATTAGAACTGGATGGAGAGAGCTGCAGAAAACTTAAATCAGTTTGCTTTTGGAAGAATAAATTATTTGAATCATAACAAGTTTTTTCCCCTTCCTCTTCCCCTTCCCCTTCCTTTTCCTTTTCCCCTTCCCTTCCCTTTTCACCAGCTCCAGGCTGTTTTGCTCTGCTACAGAGCTTGACTGATGAAAAGAAAGACACTTCTAAGGTACATACTTTTGGAAACGAATGAAGAACCAAGTACAGCAAAATCTCAAGTGTGTTTCTGCCGAAACAGCATTAAAAGGGGCATATGCTATTGATTATGATCTTGATAATATCTAAGAACGTTTTGCTTTAGAAAAAGCTGTCTCTAAGATCAGAGCTTGCTGTGCTCATCTGTTGCCTGAAGGCAAATAGTATGCACCGTTAGACAGCCTCTTGAAAGAGCTTCTCAATTCCCTGCAGAAACTGGAGCATAAGCAAAATGGCTGGATGTAATAAATGGATGAATTGGTCCTCCAGTGATTGGACTAAAGAACTAGGTGCTCGAGATGCTTCAGACCAGTATGACATATCTGATGACTAATCTTTTATGATGAAATTGTTAGTGAATCTTCCAAGTGATCATGTCTCTCAATGACAATTGTCATTTATCTATTGTCAGGTATATACTTCTGGTCAAACCTAGAATAAACCTACTGAAGTAAATAAGAATATCCTCTCTTTAGGTTTCAGATCATAATGTCTATGTATGCCTTAACAAGACTTATCTTTGGAAACACGCTAATAAGTCCCTCCAA